>NW_026779428.1:0-103969 GCF_030144855.1 Hypanus sabinus
CTCTCCCGGGGTCAGACAAAGAGTGAATCTCACTCCACACCGTCCCATCACACACTCCCGTGGTCAGACACAGAGTGATTTTTCGTCTACACGGTCCAATCAAACACTCCAGGGGTCAGACACAGAGTGTATCTCCCTCCACACCGTCCCAACACACACTCCCGTGGTCAAACACACAGTGATTACTTCTCTACATGGTTCCATCACACTCTCCCAGGGTCAGTCACAGAGTGAATCTCCCTCCACACCGTCCCATCACACACTCCCGTGGTCAGACACAGAGTGATTATTCCTCTACACGGTCCCATCAAACACTTCCGGGGTCAGACACAGAGTGAATCTCCCACCACACCGTCCCATCACACACTCCCGTGGTCAGACACAGTGTGATTATTCCTCTACAAGGTCCCATCAAACAATCCCGGGGTCAGACATAGACTGAATCTCCCTCCACACTGTCCTATCACACACTCCCGTGGTCAGACACAGAGTGATTAATACTCTACACCGACGCATCACACACTCCCGTGGTCAAACACAGAGTGATTATTCCTCTACACGGTTCCATCAAACACTCCCGGGGTCAGAATCAGGGTGAATCTCCCTCCACAGCGTCCCATCACACACTCCCGGGATCAGACACAGAGTGATTATTGATCTACACGGTACCATCAAACACTCCCCGGGTCAGACACAGAGAGATTATTCCACTTCCCGGTCCCATCAAACACTCCCGGGGTCAGCCAGAGAGTGATTATTCCTCTACACCGCCCATCACACTCTCCCGGGGTCAGACAAAGAGTGAATCTCACTCCACACCGTCCCATCACACACTCCCGGGGTCAGACACAGAGTGATGATTCCTCTACACGGTCCCATCAAACATTCCCGGGGTCAGAAACAGAGTCATTATTCCTCTACGCGGCCCCATCAATCTCTCCCGGGTTCAGACACAGAGTGATTATTCCTCTACACGGTACCATCAAACACTCCCAGGGTCAGACACAGAGTTATTATTCCTCTACGCTGTCCCATCAAAAACTCCCGGGGTCAGACGCAGAGTGAATCTCCCTCACACCGTCCCATCACACACTCCCGGGGTTAGACACCGAGAGTTTATTCCTCTACACGGTACCATCAAACACTCCCGGGGTCAGATACAGAGAGATTATTCCTCTACACGGACTCATCAAACACTCCCGGGGTCAGACACAGACTGAATCTCAATCCTCACCGTCCAATCACACACACCCGGGGTCAGACACAGAGAGATTATTCCTCTACACGGTCCCATCAAACACTCCCGGTGTCAGACACAGAGTCATTATCCCTCTACAAGGTCCAATCAAACACTCCCGGGGTCAGCCGCAGAGTGATTATCCATCTACACCGCCCATCACCCTCTCCCAGGGTCAGACACAGAGTGAATCTCCCTCCACACCGTCCCATCACACACTCCCGTGGTCAGACACACAGTGATTATTCCTCTACACGGTCCCATCAAACACTCCCGGGGTCAGACACAGAGTGAATCTCCCTCCACACCGTCCCATCACACACTCCCGTGGTCAGACACAGTGTGATTAATACTCTACACCGACGCATCACACACTCCCGTGGTCAAACACAGAGCGGTTATTCCTCTACACGGTTCCATCAAACACTCCCTGGGTCAGAATCAGGGTGAATCTCCCTCCACGCGGTCCCATCACACACTCCCGGGGTCAGACACAGAGTGATTATTGATCTACACGGTACCATCAAGCACTCCCCGGGTCAGACACAGAGAGATTATTCCACTACACGGTCCCATCAAACACTCCCGGGGTCAGCCACAGAGTGATTATTCCTCTACACCGCCCATCACACTCTCCCGGGGTCAGACAAAGAGTGAATCTCACTCCACACCGTCCCATCACACACTCCCGTGGTCAGACACAGAGTGATTTTTCGTCTACACGGTCCAATCAAACACTCCAGGGGTCAGACACAGAGTGTATCTCCCTCCACACCGTCCCATCACACACTCCCGTGGTCAAACACACAGTGATTACTTCTCTACATGGTTCCATCACACTCTCCCAGGGTCAGTCACAGAGTGAATCTCCCTCCACACCGTCCCATCACACACTCCCGTGGTCAGACACAGAGTGATTATTCCTCTACACGGTCCCATCAAACACTTCCGGGGTCAGACACAGAGTGAATCTCCCACCACACCGTCCCATCACACACTCCCGTGGTCAGACACAGTGTGATTATTCCTCTACAAGGTCCCATCAAACAATCCCGGGGTCAGACATAGACTGAATCTCCCTCCACACTGTCCTATCACACACTCCCGTGGTCAGACACAGAGTGATTAATACTCTACACCGACGCATCACACACTCCCGTGGTCAAACACAGAGTGATTATTCCTCTACACGGTTCCATCAAACACTCCCGGGGTCAGAATCAGGGTGAATCTCCCTCAACACCGTCCCATCACACACTCCCAGAGTCAGACACAGAGGGATTATTGATCTACACGGTACCATCAAACACTCCCCGGGTCAGACACAGAGTGATTATTCCTCTACACCGCCCATCACACTCTCCCGGGGTCAGACACAGAGTGAATCTCCCTCCACACCGTCCCATCACACACTCCCGTGGTCAGACACAGAGTGATTTTTCGTCTACACGGTCCAATCAAACACTCCAGGGGTCAGACACAGAGTGAATCTCCCTCCACACCGTCCCATCACACACTCCCGTGGTCAGACACAGTGTGATTATTCCTCTACACGGTCCCATCAAACACTCCCGGGGTCAGACACAGACTGAATCTCCCTCCACACCGTCCAATCACACACTCCCGTGGTCAAACACAGAGTGATTATTCCTCTACATGGTTCCATCAAACACTCCCGGGGTCAGACACAGGGTGAATCTCCCTCCACACAGTCCCATCACACACTCCCAGAGTCAGAGACAGAGGGATTATTCCTCTACACGGTCCCATCAAACACTCCCGGGGTCAGACACAGAGAGATTATTCCTCTACACGATCACATCAAACAATCCCGGTGTCAGACACAGAGTCATTATTCCTCTACAAGCTCTCATCAAACTCTTCCTTGGTCAGACACAGAGAGATTATTCCTCTACACGGTACCATCACACTCTCCCGGGGTCAGACACAGAGTGAATCTCCCTCCACACCGTCCCATCACACACTCCCGTGGTCAGACACAGTGTGATTATTCCTCTACACGGTCCCATCAAACACTCCCGGGGTCAGACACAGACTGAATCTCCCTCCACACCGTCCCATCACACACTCCCGTGGTCAAACACAGAGTGATTATTCCTCTACATGGTTCCATCAAACACTCCCGGGGTCAGACACAGGGTGAATCTCCCTCCACACAGTCCCATCACACACTCCCAGAGTCAGACACAGAGGGATTATTCCTCTACACGGTCCCATCAAACACTCCCGGGGTCAGACACAGAGAGATTATTCCTCTACACGATCCCATCAAACAATCCCGGTGTCAGACACAGAGTCATTATTCCTCTACAAGCTCTCATCAAACTCTTCCTTGGTCAGACACAGAGAGATTATTCCTCTACACGGTACCATCACACTCTCCCGGTGTCAGACACAGGGTGAATCTCCTTCAACACTGTCCCATCACACTCTGCCGGGGTCAGACACACAGTGATTATTCCTCTACACGGTCCCATCAAACGCTCCCGGGGTCAGACACAGAGTGAATCTCCCTCCACGCCGTCCCATCACACACTCCCGGGGTCAGACAGAGTGATTATTCCTCTACACGGTTCCAGCAAACATTCACGGGGTCAGAAAAAGAGTGATTATTCCACTACGCGGCCCCATCAAACTCTCCCGGGGTCAGACACAGAGTTATTATTCCTCTGCATGGTTCCATCAAACACTCCCGGGGTCAGACACAGGGTGAATCTCCCTCCACACAGTCCCATCACACACTCCCGTGGTCAAACACAGAGTGATTATTCCTCTGCATGGTTCCATCAAACACTCCCGGGGTCAGACACAGGGTGAATCTCCCTCCACACAGTCCCATCACACACTCCCAGGGTCAGGTACTGAGGGATTATTCCTCTACACGGTCCCATCAAACACTCCCGGGGTCAGACACAGAGTGATTCTCCCTCCACACCGTCCCATCACACTCTCCCGGGGTCAGACACAGAAAGATTATTCCTCTACACGGTACCATCAAACAGTCCCGGGGTCAGACACAGAGTGAATCTCCCTCCACGACGTCCCATCACACACTCCCGGGGTCAGACACGGAGATATTATTCCTCTACACGGTTCCAGCAAACATTCAAGGGGTTCAGAAAAAGAGTGATTATTCCTCTACGCGGCCCCATCATACTCTCCCGGGGTCAGACACAGTGATTATTCCTCGACACGGTCCCATCAAACGATCCCGGTGGTCAGACACAGAGTGATTCTTCCTCTACACGGTACCATCAGACACTCCCAGGGTCAGACACAGAGTGATTATTCCTCTACACGGTCCCATCAAAAACTCCCGGGGTCAGACGCAGAGTGAATCTCCCTCACACCGTCCCATCACACACTCCCGTGGTCAGACACAGTGTGATTATTCCTCTACACGGTCCCATCACACACTTCCGGGGTCAGACACTGAGTGATTATTCCTCTACACGGTCCATCAAACATTCCCGGGGTCAGAAGCAGAGTGATTATTCCTCTACGCGGCCCCATCAAACTCTCCCAGGGTCAGACACAGAGTGATTATTCCTCTACACGGTCCAATCACACGATTCCGGTGGTCAGACACAGAGTGATTATTCCTCTACACCGCCCATCACACTCTGCCGGGGTCAGACACAGAGAGAATCTCACTACACACCGTCCCATCACACACTCCCGTGGTCAGACACAGTGTGATTATTCCTCTACACGGTCCCATCAAACACTCCCGGGGTCAGACACAGAGTGAATCTCCCTCCAAATCGTCCCATCACACACTCCCGGGTCAGACACAGACTGATTATTCCTCTACACGGTCCCATCAATCACTCCCGGGGTCAGACACAGAGTGAATTTATATCCACACCGTACCATCATACACTCCCGTGGTCAGACGCAGAGTGAATCTCCCTCCACACCGTCCCATCACACACTCCCGTGGTCAGACACAGTGTGATTATTCCTCTACACCGCCCATCACACTCTCCCGGGGTTAGACACAGAGTGAATCACCCTCCACACCGTCCCATCACACACTCCCGTGGTCAGACACAGTGTGATTATTCCTCTACACGGTCCCATCAAACACTCTCGGTGTCAGACACAGAATGAGTCTCCCTCCACACAGTCCCATCACACACTCCCGTGGTCAAGCACAGAGTGATTATTCCTCTACATGGTTCCATGAAACACTCCCGGGGTCAGACACAGTGTGAATCTCCCTCCACACAGTCCCATCACACACTCCCAGGGTCAGACACAGAGGGATTATTCCTCTACGCGGTCCCATCACACACTCCCGGGGTCAGACACAGAGGGATTATTCCTCTAAACGGTACCGTCAAACACTCCCGGGGTCAGACACAGATAGATTATTATTCTACACGGTCCCATCAAACAATCCCGGTGTCAGACACAGAGTCATTATTCCTCTACAACGTCTCATCAAACTCTTCCGTGGTCAGACACAGAGTGATTATTCCTCTACACGGTACCATCACACTCTCCCGGTTTCAGACACAGGGTGAATCTCATTCAACACTCTCCCATCACACACTGCCGGTGTCAGACGCACAGTGATTATTCCTCTACACGGTCCCGTCAAACAGTCCCGGGGTCAGACACAGAGTGAATCTCCCTCTACGCCGTCCCATCACACACTCCCGGGGTCAGAAACAGAGTGATTATTCCTCTACGCGGCCACATCAAACTCTCCCGGGTTCAGACACAGAGTGATTATTCCTCTACACGGTCCCATCAAACGATCCCGGTGGTCAGACACAGACTGATTATTCCTCTACGCGTTCCCATCAAAAACTCCCGGGGTCAGACGCAGAGTGAATCTCCCTCACCCCGTCCCATTACACACTCCCGGGGTAAGACACAGAGTGATTATTCCTCTACAAGGTCCCATCAAACACTACCGGGGACAGACACAGAGTGAATCTCAATTCACACCGTCCCATCACACACTCCCGGGGTCAGACACAGAGAGTTTATTCCTCTACACGGTACCATCAAACACTCCTGGGGTCAGACACAGAGTGAATCTCAATCCTCACCGTCCAATCACACACACCCGGGGTCAGAAACAGAGTGATTATTCCTCTACGCGGCCACATCAAACTCTCCCGGGTTCAGACACAGAGTGATTATTCCTCTACACGGTCCCATCAAACGATCCCGGTGGTCAGACACAGACTGATTATTCCTCTACGCGTTCCCATCAAAAACTCCCGGGGTCAGACGCAGAGTGAATCTCCCTCACCCCGTCCCATCACACACTCCCGGTGTAAGACACAGAGTGATTATTCCTCTACAAGGTCCCATCAAACACTACCGGGGAGAGACACATAGTGAATCTCAATTCACACCGTCCCATCACACACTCCCGGGGTCAGACACAGAGAGTTTATTCCTCTACACGGTACCATCAAACACTCCCGGGGTCAGACACAGAGAGATTATTCCTCTACACGGACCCATCAAACACTCCCGGGGTCAGACACAGAGTGAATCTCAATCCTCACCGTCCAATCACACACACCCGGGGTCAGACACAGAGAGATTATTCCTCTACACGGTACCATCAAACACTCCCGGGGTCAGACACAGAGAGATAATTCCTCTACACGGTCCCATCAAACACTCCCGGGGTCAGACACAGAGAGATTATTCCTCTACACGGTCCCATCAAACACTCCCGGTGTCAGACACAGAGTCATTATTCCTCTACAAGGTCACATCAAACACTTCCGTGGTCAGACACAGAGTGATTATTCCTCTACACGGCCCAATCAAACTCTCCCGGGGTCAGACACAGAGTGATTATTCCTCTACACGGTCCCATCAAACGCTCCCGGGGGTCACACACAGAGTTATTATTCCTCTACACGGTCCCATCAAACACTCCGGGGGTAAGACACAGAGTGATTATTCCACTACAAGGTCCCATCAAACACTCCGGGGGTCAGGCACAGAGTGAATCTCAATCCCCACCGTCCCGTCACACACTCCCGGGGTCAGACACAGAGAGATTATTCCTCCACACGGTAACATCAAACACTCCCGGGGTCAGACACAGAGAGATTATTCCTCTACACGGTCCCATCAAACACTCCCGGGGTCAGACAGAGTGATTATTCCTCTACACGGTCCCAGCAAACATTCCCGGGGTCAGACACAGAGTGAATCTCACTCCACACCGTCCCATCACACTCCCGGGGTCAGACACAGAGTGATCATTCCACTACACGGTCCCATCAAACACTCACGGCGTCAGACACAGCGGGAATCTCCAACCACACCTTCCCGTCACAAACTCCCGGGGTCAGACACAGAGTGATTATTCCTCTACACAGCCCATCACACACTCCCGGGGTCAGACACAGAGTGAATCTCCCTCCACACGGTCCCATCACACACTCCCTGGGTCATACACAGAGTGATTATTCCTCAACACGGTCCCATCAAACACTGCCGCTGTCAGACGCGGAGTGAATCTCACTCCACACCGTCCCATCACACTCCCGGGGTCAGACACAGAGTGATCATTCCTCTACACGGTCCCATCAAACACTCCCGGCGTCAGACACAGAGTGAATCTCCCTCCACACCGTCCCATCACACACTCCCGTTTTCAGACACAGAGTGATTATTCTTCTCCACGGTCCCATCAAACACTCCCGGGGTCAGACACAGAGTGATTATTGCTCTACACGGTCCCATCTCACACTCTCGGGGTCAGACAGAGAGTGAATGTTCCTCTACACCGCCCATCACACACTCCCTGGGTCAGACACAGATTGAATCTCCCTTCAAATCGTCCCATCACACACTCCCGGGGTAAGACACAGACTGAATCTCCCTCCACACCGTAACAACACACTCTCCCGGGTCAGACACAGACTGTTTATTCCTCTACACGGTCCCATCACACACTCCCGGGGACAGACACAGACTGAATCGCCCTCCACACCGTCCCATCACACACTCCCGGGGTCAGACACAGAGTGAATCTCGGTCCACACCGTCCCATCACACACTCCCGGGGTCAGACACAGAGCGATTATTCCTCTGCACTGTACCATCAAACACTACGTGGGGCAGACACAGAATGAACTTATATCCACACCGTGCCATCATACACTCCAGGGTCAGACACAGAGTGATTATTCCTCTACACGGTCCCATCACTCACTTCCGGGGTCAGACACAGAGTGAATCTCCCTCCACACGGTCCAATCAAACACTCCCGGGGTCAGACGCACAGTGAATCTCAATCCTCACCGTCCCATCACACACTCCCGGGGTCAGACACAGAGAGAATATTCTTGTACACGGTCCCATCAAACACTCCCGGGGTCAGACACAGAGTGAATCTCAATCCTCACCGTCCCATCACACACTCCCGGGATCAGACACAGAGAGATTATTCCTCTACACGGTACCATGAAACACTCCCGGGGTCAGACACAGAGAGATTATTCCTCTACACGGTCCCATCAAACACTCCCGGTGTCAGACACAGAGTCATTATTCCTCTACAAGGTCTCATCAAACTATTCCGTGGTCAGAGACAGAGTGATTATTCCTCTACACGGTACCATCACACTCTCCCGGTGTCAGACACAGGGTGAATCTCCTTCAACACTGTCCCAGCACACTCTGCCGGGGTCAGACACACAGTGAATATTCCTCTACACGGTCCCATCAAACACTCCCGGGGTCAGACACAGAGTGAATCTCCCTCCACGCCGTTCCATCACACACTCCCGGGGTCAGACACAGAGTGATTATTCCTCTACGTGGTCCCATCAAACTTTCGCGGGGTCAGAAACAGAGTGATTATTCCTCTACACGGCCCCATCAAACTCTCCCGGGGTCAGACACAGACTGAATCTCCCTCCACACCGTCCCATCACACACTCCCGTGTTCAGACACAGAGTGATTATTCCTCTACACGGTCCCATCAAACACTCCCGGGGTCAGACACAGAGTGAATCTCCCTCCACACCGTCCCATCACACACACCCGTGGTCAGACATAGTGTGATTATTCCTCTACACGGTCCCATCAAACACTCCCGGGGTCAGACATAGACTGAATCTCCCTCCACACCGTCCCATCAAACACTCCCCGGGTCAGACACAGAGAGATTATTCCTCTGCCCGGTCCCATCAAACACTCCCGGGGTCAGCCACAGAGTGATTTTTCCTCTACACCGCCCATCACACTCTCCCGGGGTCAGACACAGAGTGAATCTCCCTCCACACCGTCCCATCACACACACCCGTGGTCAGACACAGTGTGATTATTCCTCTACACGGTCCCATCAAACACTCCCGGGGTCAGACACAGACTGAATCTCCCTCCACACCGTCCCATCACACAATCCCGGGGTCAGACACAGAGTGATCATTGATCTACACGTTCCAATCAAACACTCCCGGGGTCAGACACAGAGAGATTATTCCTCTCACGGTACCATCAAACACTCCCGGGGTGAGACACAGAGTGAATCTCAATCCTCACCGTCCAATCACAGACACCCGGGGTCAGACACAGAGAGATTATTCCTCTACACGGTACCATCAAACACTCCCGGGGTCAGACACAGAGAGATTATTCCTCTACACGGTCCCATCAAACACTCCCGGTGTCAGACACAGAGTCATTATCCCTCTACATTTTCACATCAAACACTTCCGTGGTCAGACACAGAGTGATTATTCCTCTACAGGGCCCCATCAAACTCTCCCGGGGTCAGACACAGACTGAATCTCCCTCCACACCGTCCCATCATACAATCCCGAGGTCAGACACAGAGTGATTATTCCTCTACACGGTCCAATCAAACACTCCCGGGATCAGCCGCAGAGTGATTATCCCTCTACACCGCCCATCACACTCTCCCGGGGTCAGACACAGTGTGAATCTCCCTCCACACGGTCCCATCACACACTCCCGGTGTCAGACACAGAAAGATTATTCCTCTACACGGTACCATCAAACAGTCCCGGGGTCAGACACAGAGTGAATCTCCCTCCACGCCGTCCCATCACACACTCCCGGGGTCAGACACGGAGAGATTATTCCTCTACACGGTTCCAGCAAACATTCAAGGGGTTCAGAAAAAGAGTGATTATTCCTCTACGCGGCCCAATCAAACTCTCCCGGGGTCAGACACAGAGTGATTATTCCTCGACACGGTCCCATCAAACGATCCCGGTGGTCAGACACAGAGTGATTCTTCCTCTACACGGTACCATCAAACACTCCCAGGGTCAGACACAGAGTGATTATTCCTCTACACGGTCCCATCAAAAACTCCCGGGGTCAGACGCAGAGTGAATCTCCCTCACACCGTCCCATCACACACTCCCGTGATCAGACACAGAGTGATTAATCCTCTACACCGACGCATCACACGCTCCCGTGGTCAAACACAGATTGATTACTCCTCTACACGGTTCCATCGAACACTCCCGGGGTCAGAATCAGGGTGAATCTCCCTCCACACCGTCCCATCACACACTCCCGGGGTCAGACACAGAGTGATTATCGATCTACACGGTCCCATCAAACACTCCCGGGGTCTGACACAGAGTGAATCTCCGTCCACACCGTCCCAACACACAGTACCGGGGTCGGACAGAGTGATTATTCCTCTACACGGTCCCAGCAAACACTCCCGGGGTCAGACACAGAATGAATCTCCATCCACACCGTCCCGTCACAAACTCCCGGGGTCAGACACAGATTGATTATACCTCTACACCGCCCATCACACACTCCCGGGGTCAGACACAGAGAGATTATTCCTCTACACGGTACCATCAAACACTCCCGGGGTCAGACACAGAGAGATTATTCCTCTACCCGGTCCCATCAAACACTCCCGTGGTCAGCCACAGAGTGATTATTCCTCTACACCGCCCATCACACTCTCCCTGGGTCCGACACAGAGTGATTATTCCTCTACAAGGCCCCATCAAACTCTCCCGGGGTCAGACACAGAGTGATTATTCCTCTACACGTTCCAATCAAACGCTCCCGTGTGTCAGACAAAGAGTGATTATTCCTCTACACGGTCCCATGAAACACTCCCGGGGTCGGACACAGAGTGAATCTCCGTCCACACCGTCCCAACACACACTACCGGGGTCGGACAGAGTGATTATTCCTCTACACGGTCCCAGCAAACTCTCCCGGGGTCAGACACAGAGTGAATCTCCATCCACACCGTCCCGTCACAAACTCCCGGGGTCAGACACAGATTGATTATACCTCTACACCGCCCATCACACACTCCCGGGGTCAGACACAGGGAGATTATTCCTCTACACGGTACCATCAAACACTCCCGGGGTCAGACACAGAGAGATTATTCCTCTACACGGTCCCATCAAACACTCCCGGGGTCAGCCACAGAGTGATTATTCCTCTACACCGCCCATCACACTCTCCCGGTGTCAGACACAGAGTGATTATTCCTCTACACGGTCCAATCAAACGCTCCCGGGGGTCACACACAGAGTTATTATTCCGCTACACGTTCCCATCAAACACTCCGGGGGTAAGACACAGAGTGATTATTCCACTACAAGGTCCCATCAAACACTCCGGGGGTCAGGCACAGAGTGAATCTCAATCCTCACCGTCCCGTCACACACTCCCGGGGTCAGACACAGAGAGATTATTCCTCCACACGGTACCATCAAACACTCCCGGGGTCAGACACAGAGAGATTATTCCTCTACACGGTCCCATCAAACACTCCCGGGGTCAGACTCAGAGACATTATTCCTCTACACGGTCACATCAAACTCTTCCGGGGTCAGACACAGAGTGACTATTCCTCTACACGGTACCATCACACACTCCCGGGGTCGGACGCAGAGTGAATCTCCGTCCACACCGTCCCAACACACTCTCCCGGGGTCAGACAGAATGATTATTCCTCTACACGGTCCCAGCAAACACTCCCGGGGTCAGAATCAGCGTGAAACTCCATCCACACCGTCCCGTCACAAACTCCCGGGGTCAGACACAGAGTGATTATTCCTCTACATCGCCCATCACACACACCCGGGGTCAGACACAGAGTGAATCTCCCTCCACACGGTCCCATCACACACTCCCTGGGTCATACACAGAGGGATTATTCCTCAACACGGTCCCATCAAACACTGCCGGTGTCAGACACAGAGTCATTATTCCTCTACAACGTCTCATCAAACTCTTCCGTGGTCAGACACAGAGTGATTATTCCTCTACACGGTACCATCACACTCTCCCGGTTTCAGACACAGGGTGAATCTCATTCAACACTCTCCCATCACACACTGCCGGTGTCAGACGCACAGTGATTATTCCTCTACACGGTCCCGTCAAACAGTCCCGGGGTCAGACACAGAGTGAATCTCCCTCTACGCCGTCCCATCACACACTCCCGGGGTCAGAAACAGAGTGATTATTCCTCTACGCGGCCACATCAAACTCTCCCGGGTTCAGACACAGAGTGATTATTCCTCTACACGGTCCCATCAAACGATCCCGGTGGTCAGACACAGACTGATTATTCCTCTACGCGTTCCCATCAAAAACTCCCGGGGTCAGACGCAGAGTGAATCTCCCTCACCCCGTCCCATTACACACTCCCGGGGTAAGACACAGAGTGATTATTCCTCTACAAGGTCCCATCAAACACTACCGGGGACAGACACAGAGTGAATCTCAATTCACACCGTCCCATCACACACTCCCGGGGTCAGACACAGAGAGTTTATTCCTCTACACGGTACCATCAAACACTCCTGGGGTCAGACACAGAGTGAATCTCAATCCTCACCGTCCAATCACACACACCCGGGGTCAGAAACAGAGTGATTATTCCTCTACGCGGCCACATCAAACTCTCCCGGGTTCAGACACAGAGTGATTATTCCTCTACACGGTCCCATCAAACGATCCCGGTGGTCAGACACAGACTGATTATTCCTCTACGCGTTCCCATCAAAAACTCCCGGGGTCAGACGCAGAGTGAATCTCCCTCACCCCGTCCCATCACACACTCCCGGTGTAAGACACAGAGTGATTATTCCTCTACAAGGTCCCATCAAACACTACCGGGGAGAGACACATAGTGAATCTCAATTCACACCGTCCCATCACACACTCCCGGGGTCAGACACAGAGAGTTTATTCCTCTACACGGTACCATCAAACACTCCCGGGGTCAGACACAGAGAGATTATTCCTCTACACGGACCCATCAAACACTCCCGGGGTCAGACACAGAGTGAATCTCAATCCTCACCGTCCAATCACACACACCCGGGGTCAGACACAGAGAGATTATTCCTCTACACGGTACCATCAAACACTCCCGGGGTCAGACACAGAGAGATAATTCCTCTACACGGTCCCATCAAACACTCCCGGGGTCAGACACAGAGAGATTATTCCTCTACACGGTCCCATCAAACACTCCCGGTGTCAGACACAGAGTCATTATTCCTCTACAAGGTCACATCAAACACTTCCGTGGTCAGACACAGAGTGATTATTCCTCTACACGGCCCAATCAAACTCTCCCGGGGTCAGACACAGAGTGATTATTCCTCTACACGGTCCCATCAAACGCTCCCGGGGGTCACACACAGAGTTATTATTCCTCTACACGGTCCCATCAAACACTCCGGGGGTAAGACACAGAGTGATTATTCCACTACAAGGTCCCATCAAACACTCCGGGGGTCAGGCACAGAGTGAATCTCAATCCCCACCGTCCCGTCACACACTCCCGGGGTCAGACACAGAGAGATTATTCCTCCACACGGTAACATCAAACACTCCCGGGGTCAGACACAGAGAGATTATTCCTCTACACGGTCCCATCAAACACTCCCGGGGTCAGACAGAGTGATTATTCCTCTACACGGTCCCAGCAAACATTCCCGGGGTCAGACACAGAGTGAATCTCACTCCACACCGTCCCATCACACTCCCGGGGTCAGACACAGAGTGATCATTCCACTACACGGTCCCATCAAACACTCACGGCGTCAGACACAGCGGGAATCTCCAACCACACCTTCCCGTCACAAACTCCCGGGGTCAGACACAGAGTGATTATTCCTCTACACAGCCCATCACACACTCCCGGGGTCAGACACAGAGTGAATCTCCCTCCACACGGTCCCATCACACACTCCCTGGGTCATACACAGAGTGATTATTCCTCAACACGGTCCCATCAAACACTGCCGCTGTCAGACGCGGAGTGAATCTCACTCCACACCGTCCCATCACACTCCCGGGGTCAGACACAGAGTGATCATTCCTCTACACGGTCCCATCAAACACTCCCGGCGTCAGACACAGAGTGAATCTCCCTCCACACCGTCCCATCACACACTCCCGTTTTCAGACACAGAGTGATTATTCTTCTCCACGGTCCCATCAAACACTCCCGGGGTCAGACACAGAGTGATTATTGCTCTACACGGTCCCATCTCACACTCTCGGGGTCAGACAGAGAGTGAATGTTCCTCTACACCGCCCATCACACACTCCCTGGGTCAGACACAGATTGAATCTCCCTTCAAATCGTCCCATCACACACTCCCGGGGTAAGACACAGACTGAATCTCCCTCCACACCGTAACAACACACTCTCCCGGGTCAGACACAGACTGTTTATTCCTCTACACGGTCCCATCACACACTCCCGGGGTCAGACACAGACTGAATCGCCCTCCACACCGTCCCATCACACACTCCCGGGGTCAGACACAGAGTGAATCTCGGTCCACACCGTCCCATCACACACTCCCGGGGTCAGACACAGAGCGATTATTCCTCTGCACTGTACCATCAAACACTACGTGGGGCAGACACAGAATGAACTTATATCCACACCGTGCCATCATACACTCCAGGGTCAGACACAGAGTGATTATTCCTCTACACGGTCCCATCACTCACTTCCGGGGTCAGACACAGAGTGAATCTCCCTCCACACGGTCCAATCAAACACTCCCGGGGTCAGACGCACAGTGAATCTCAATCCTCACCGTCCCATCACACACTCCCGGGGTCAGACACAGAGAGAATATTCTTGTACACGGTCCCATCAAACACTCCCGGGGTCAGACACAGAGTGAATCTCAATCCTCACCGTCCCATCACACACTCCCGGGATCAGACACAGAGAGATTATTCCTCTACACGGTACCATGAAACACTCCCGGGGTCAGACACAGAGAGATTATTCCTCTACACGGTCCCATCAAACACTCCCGGTGTCAGACACAGAGTCATTATTCCTCTACAAGGTCTCATCAAACTATTCCGTGGTCAGAGACAGAGTGATTATTCCTCTACACGGTACCATCACACTCTCCCGGTGTCAGACACAGGGTGAATCTCCTTCAACACTGTCCCAGCACACTCTGCCGGGGTCAGACACACAGTGAATATTCCTCTACACGGTCCCATCAAACACTCCCGGGGTCAGACACAGAGTGAATCTCCCTCCACGCCGTTCCATCACACACTCCCGGGGTCAGACACAGAGTGATTATTCCTCTACGTGGTCCCATCAAACTTTCGCGGGGTCAGAAACAGAGTGATTATTCCTCTACACGGCCCCATCAAACTCTCCCGGGGTCAGACACAGACTGAATCTCCCTCCACACCGTCCCATCACACACTCCCGTGTTCAGACACAGAGTGATTATTCCTCTACACGGTCCCATCAAACACTCCCGGGGTCAGACACAGAGTGAATCTCCCTCCACACCGTCCCATCACACACACCCGTGGTCAGACATAGTGTGATTATTCCTCTACACGGTCCCATCAAACACTCCCGGGGTCAGACATAGACTGAATCTCCCTCCACACCGTCCCATCAAACACTCCCCGGGTCAGACACAGAGAGATTATTCCTCTGCCCGGTCCCATCAAACACTCCCGGGGTCAGCCACAGAGTGATTTTTCCTCTACACCGCCCATCACACTCTCCCGGGGTCAGACACAGAGTGAATCTCCCTCCACACCGTCCCATCACACACACCCGTGGTCAGACACAGTGTGATTATTCCTCTACACGGTCCCATCAAACACTCCCGGGGTCAGACACAGACTGAATCTCCCTCCACACCGTCCCATCACACAATCCCGGGGTCAGACACAGAGTGATCATTGATCTACACGTTCCAATCAAACACTCCCGGGGTCAGACACAGAGAGATTATTCCTCTCACGGTACCATCAAACACTCCCGGGGTGAGACACAGAGTGAATCTCAATCCTCACCGTCCAATCACAGACACCCGGGGTCAGACACAGAGAGATTATTCCTCTACACGGTACCATCAAACACTCCCGGGGTCAGACACAGAGAGATTATTCCTCTACACGGTCCCATCAAACACTCCCGGTGTCAGACACAGAGTCATTATCCCTCTACATTTTCACATCAAACACTTCCGTGGTCAGACACAGAGTGATTATTCCTCTACAGGGCCCCATCAAACTCTCCCGGGGTCAGACACAGACTGAATCTCCCTCCACACCGTCCCATCATACAATCCCGAGGTCAGACACAGAGTGATTATTCCTCTACACGGTCCAATCAAACACTCCCGGGATCAGCCGCAGAGTGATTATCCCTCTACACCGCCCATCACACTCTCCCGGGGTCAGACACAGTGTGAATCTCCCTCCACACGGTCCCATCACACACTCCCGGTGTCAGACACAGAAAGATTATTCCTCTACACGGTACCATCAAACAGTCCCGGGGTCAGACACAGAGTGAATCTCCCTCCACGCCGTCCCATCACACACTCCCGGGGTCAGACACGGAGAGATTATTCCTCTACACGGTTCCAGCAAACATTCAAGGGGTTCAGAAAAAGAGTGATTATTCCTCTACGCGGCCCAATCAAACTCTCCCGGGGTCAGACACAGAGTGATTATTCCTCGACACGGTCCCATCAAACGATCCCGGTGGTCAGACACAGAGTGATTCTTCCTCTACACGGTACCATCAAACACTCCCAGGGTCAGACACAGAGTGATTATTCCTCTACACGGTCCCATCAAAAACTCCCGGGGTCAGACGCAGAGTGAATCTCCCTCACACCGTCCCATCACACACTCCCGTGATCAGACACAGAGTGATTAATCCTCTACACCGACGCATCACACGCTCCCGTGGTCAAACACAGAGTGATTACTCCTCTACACGGTTCCATCGAACACTCCCGGGGTCAGAATCAGGGTGAATCTCCCTCCACACCGTCCCATCACACACTCCAAGGGTCAGACACAGAGTGATTATCGATCTACACGGTCCCATCAAACACTCCCGGGGTCTGACACAGAGTGAATCTCCGTCCACACCGTCCCAACACACAGTACCGGGGTCGGACAGAGTGATTATTCCTCTACACGGTCCCAGCAAACACTCCCGGGGTCAGACACAGAATGAATCTCCATCCACACCGTCCCGTCACAAACTCCCGGGGTCAGACACAGATTGATTATACCTCTACACCGCCCATCACACACTCCCGGGGTCAGACACAGAGAGATTATTCCTCTACACGGTACCATCAAACACTCCCGGGGTCAGACACAGAGAGATTATTCCTCTACCCGGTCCCATCAAACACTCCCGTGGTCAGCCACAGAGTGATTATTCCTCTACACCGCCCATCACACTCTCCCTGGGTCCGACACAGAGTGATTATTCCTCTACAAGGCCCCATCAAACTCTCCCGGGGTCAGACACAGAGTGATTATTCCTCTACACGTTCCAATCAAACGCTCCCGTGTGTCAGACAAAGAGTGATTATTCCTCTACACGGTCCCATGAAACACTCCCGGGGTCGGACACAGAGTGAATCTCCGTCCACACCGTCCCAACACACACTACCGGGGTCGGACAGAGTGATTATTCCTCTACACGGTCCCAGCAAACTCTCCCGGGGTCAGACACAGAGTGAATCTCCATCCACACCGTCCCGTCACAAACTCCCGGGGTCAGACACAGATTGATTATACCTCTACACCGCCCATCACACACTCCCGGGGTCAGACACAGGGAGATTATTCCTCTACACGGTACCATCAAACACTCCCGGGGTCAGACACAGAGAGATTATTCCTCTACCCGGTCCCATCAAACACTCCCGGGGTCAGCCACAGAGTGATTATTCCTCTACACCGCCCATCACACTCTCCCGGTGTCAGACACAGAGTGATTATTCCTCTACACGGTCCAATCAAACGCTCCCGGGGGTCACACACAGAGTTATTATTCCGCTACACGTTCCCATCAAACACTCCGGGGGTAAGACACAGAGTGATTATTCCACTACAAGGTCCCATCAAACACTCCGGGGGTCAGGCACAGAGTGAATCTCAATCCTCACCGTCCCGTCACACACTCCCGGGGTCAGACACAGAGAGATTATTCCTCCACACGGTACCATCAAACACTCCCGGGGTCAGACACAGAGAGATTATTCCTCTACACGGTCCCATCAAACACTCCCGGGGTCAGACTCAGAGACATTATTCCTCTACACGGTCACATCAAACTCTTCCGGGGTCAGACACAGAGTGACTATTCCTCTACACGGTACCATCACACACTCCCGGGGTCGGACGCAGAGTGAATCTCCGTCCACACCGTCCCAACACACTCTCCCGGGGTCAGACAGAATGATTATTCCTCTACACGGTCCCAGCAAACACTCCCGGGGTCAGAATCAGCGTGAAACTCCATCCACACCGTCCCGTCACAAACTCCCGGGGTCAGACACAGAGTGATTATTCCTCTACATCGCCCATCACACACACCCGGGGTCAGACACAGAGTGAATCTCCCTCCACACGGTCCCATCACACACTCCCTGGGTCATACACAGAGGGATTATTCCTCAACACGGTCCCATCAAACACTGCCGGTGTCAGACACAGAGTGAATCTCACTCCACACCGTCCCATCACACTCCCGGGGTCAGACACAGAGTGATCATTCCTCTACACGGTCCCATCAAACACTCCCGGCGTCAGACACATAGTGAATCTCCCTCCACACCGTCCCATCACACATTCCCGTTTTCAGACACAGAGTGATTATTCTTCTCCACGGTCCCATCTCACACTCCCGGGGTCAGACAGAGAGTGAAAGTTCCTCTACACCGCCCATCACACACTCCCTGGGTCAGACACAGATTGAATCTCCCTGCAAATCGTCCCATCACACACTCCCGGGGTAAGACACAGACTGAATCTCCCTCCACACCGTAACAACACACTCTCCCGGGTCAGACACAGACTGGTTATTCCTCTACACGGTCCCATCACACACTCCCGGGGTCAGACACAGACTGAATCGCCCTCCACACCGTCCCATCATACAATCCCGGGGTCAGACACAGAGTGATTATTCCTCTTCACGGTCCAATCAAACACTCCCGGGGTCAGCCGCAGAGTGATTATTCCTCTACACCGCCCATCACACTCTCCCGGGGTCAGACACAGAGTGAGTATTCCTCTACACGGTCCCATCAAACACTCCCGGGGTCAGACACAGAGTGAATCTCCCTCCACACCGTCCCATCACACACTCCCGTGGTCAGACACAGTGTGATTATTCCTCTACACGGTCCCATCAAACACTCCCGGGGTCAGACGTATACTGAATCTCCCTCCACACCGTCCCATCACACACTCCCGTGATCAGACACAGAGTGATTAATCCTCTACACCGACGCATCACACGCTCCCGTGGTCAAACACAGAGTGATTACTCCTCTACACGGTTCCATCGACCACTCCCGGGGTCAGAATCAGGGTGAATCTCCCTCCACACCATCCCATCACACACTCACGGGGTCAGACACAGAGTGATTATCGATCTACACGGTCCCATCAAACACTCCCGGGGTCAGACACAGAGTGAATCTCCCTCCACACCGTCCCATCACACATTCCCGTTTTCAGACACAGAGTGATTATTCTTCTCCACGGTCCCATCTCACACTCCCGGGGTCAGACAGAGAGTGAAAGTTCCTCTACACCGCCCATCACACACTCCCTGGGTCAGACACAGATGGAATCTCCCTGCAAATCGTCCCATCACACACTCCCGGGGTAAGACACAGACTGAATCTCCCTCCACACCGTAACAACACACTCTCCCGGGTCAGACACAGACTGATTATTCCTCTACACGGTCCCATCACACACTCCCGGGGTCAGACACAGACTGAATCGCCCTCCACACCGTCCCATCATACAATCCCGGGGTCAGACACAGAGTGATTATTCCTCTTCACGGTCCAATCAAACACTCCCGGGGTCAGCCGCAGAGTGATTATTCCTCTACACCGCCCATCACACTCTCCCGGGGTCAGACACAGAGTGAGTATTCCTCTACACGGTCCCATCAAACACTCCCGGGGTCAGACACAGAGTGAATCTCCCTCCACACCGTCCCATCACACACTCCCGTGGTCAGACACAGTGTGATTATTCCTCTACACGGTCCCATCAAACACTCCCGGGGTCAGACGTATACTGAATCTCCCTCCACACCGTCCCATCACACACTCCCGTGATCAGACACAGAGTGATTAATCCTCTACACCGACGCATCACACGCTCCCGTGGTCAAACACAGAGTGATTACTCCTCTACACGGTTCCATCGACCACTCCCGGGGTCAGAATCAGGGTGAATCTCCCTCCACACCATCCCATCACACACTCCCGGGGTCAGACACAGAGTGATTATCGATCTACACGGTCCCATCAAACACTCCCGGGGTCAGACACAGAGTGAATCTCGGTCCACACCGTCCCATCAAACACTCCCGGGGTCAGACACAGAGTGATTATCGATCTACACGGTCCCATCAAACACTCCCGGGGTCAGACACAGAGTGAATCTCGGTCCACACCGTCCCATCACACACTCCCGGGGTCAGACACAGAGCGATTATTCCTCTGCACTGTACCATCAAACACTACGTGGGGCAGACACAGAATGAACTTATATCCACACCGTGCCATCATACACTCCAGGGTCAGACACAGAGTGATTATTCCTCTACACGGTCCCATCACTCACTTCCGGGGTCAGACACAGAGTGAATCTCCCTCCACACGGTCTAATCAAACACTCCCGGGGTCAGACGCACAGTGAATCTCACTCCTCACCGTCCCATCACACATTCCCGGGGTCAGACACAGAGAGAATATTCCTGTACACGGTCCCATCAAACACTCCCGGGGTCAGACACAGAGTGAATCTCAATCCTCACCGTCCCATCACACACTCCCGGGATCAGACACAGAGTGATTATTCCTCTACACGGTCCCATCAAACACTCCCGGTGTCAGACACAGAGTCATTATTCCTCTACAAGGTCTCATCAAACTATTCCGTGGTCAGAGACAGAGTGATTATTCCTCTACACGGTACCATCACACTCTCCCGGTGTCAGACACAGGGTGAATCTCCTTCAACACTGTCCCATCACACTCTGCCGGGGTCAGACACACAGTGAATATTCCTCTACACGGTCCCATCAAACACTCCCGGGGTCAGACACAGAGTGAATCTCCCTCCACGCCGTTCCATCACACACTCCCGGGGTCAGACACAGAGTGATTATTCCTCTACGGGGTCCCATCAAACATTCGCGGGGTCAGAAA
This sequence comes from Hypanus sabinus, assembly GCF_030144855.1. NCBI lineage: Eukaryota > Metazoa > Chordata > Chondrichthyes > Myliobatiformes > Dasyatidae > Hypanus > Hypanus sabinus. The sequence goes on from NW_026779428.1 coordinate 22,007, forward strand.
CAGAGTGATTATTCCTCTGCGCGGCCCCATCAAACTCTCCCGGGGTCAGACACAGAGTGAATCTCCCTCCACGCCGTCCCATCACACACTCCCGGGGTCAGACACAGAGTGATTATTCCTCTACACGGTCCCATCAAACATTCCCGGGGTCAGAAACAGAGTGATTATTCCTCTACGCGGCCCCATCAAACTCTCCCGGGGTCAGACACAGAGTGAATCTCAATCCTCCCCGTCCAATCACACACTCCCGGGGTCAGACACAGAGAGATTATTCCTCTACACGGTACCATCAAACACTGCCGGGGTCAGACACAGAGTGATTATTCCTCTACACGGTCCCATCACACACTCCCGGGGTCAGACACAGACTGAATCTCCGTCCATATCGTCCCATCATACAATCCCGGGGTCAGACACAGAGTGATTATTCCTCTACACGGTCCCATTAAATACTCCCGGTGTCAGACACAGAGTCATTATTCCTCTACACGGTCACATCAAACTAGTCCGGGGTCAGACACAGAGTGATTATTCCTCTACACGGTACCATCACACACTCCCGGTGTCAGACACAGTGTGAATCTCCTTCCACACCGTCCCATCACACTCTCCCTGGCTAAGACACAGAGTGATTATTCCTCAACACGGTCCCATCAAACACTGCCGGTGTCAGACACAGAGTGAATCTCACTCCACACCGTCCCATCACACTCCCGGGGTCAGACACAGAGTGATCATTCCTCTACACGGTCCCATCAAACACACCCGGCGTCAGACACAGAGTGAATCTCCCTCCACACCGTCCCATCACACATTCCCGTTTTCAGACACAGAGTGATTATTCTTCTCCACGGTCCCATCAAACACTCCCGGGGTCAGACACAGAGTGATTATTGCTCTACACGGTCCCATCTCACACTCCCGGGGTCAGACAGAGAGTGAATGTTCCTCTACACCGCCCATCACACACTCCCTGGGTCAGACACAGATTGAATCTCCCTGCAAATCGTCCCATCACACACTCCCGGGGTAATACACAGACTGAATCTCCCTCCACACCGTAACAACACACTCTCCCGGGTCAGACACAGACTGATTATTCCTCTACACGGTCCCATCACACACTCCCGGGGTCAGACACAGACTGAATCGCCCTCCACACCGTCCCATCATACAATCCCGGGGTCAGACACAGAGTGATTATTCCTCTTCACGGTCCAATCAAACACTCCCGGGGTCAGCCGCAGAGTAATTATTCCTCCTCACCGCCCATCACACTCTCCCGGGGTCAGACACAGAGTTAATCTCCCTCCACACCGTCCCGTAACACACTCCCGTGGTCAGACACAGAGTGAGTATTCCTCTACACGGTCCCATCAAACACTCCCGGGGTCAGACACAGAGTGAATCTCCCTCCACACCGTCCCATCACACACTCCCGTGGTCAGACACAGTGTGATTATTCCTCTACACGGTCCCATCAAACACTCCCGCGGTCAGACGTATACTGAATCTCCCTCCACACCGTCCCATCACACACTGCCGTGATCAGACACAGAGTGATTAATCCTCTACACCGACCCATCACACGCTCCCGTGGTCAAACACAGAGTGATTACTCCTCTACACGGTTCCATCGAACACTCCCGGGGTCAGAATCAGGGTGAATCTCCCTCCACACCGTCCCATCACACACTCCCGGGGTCAGACACAGAGTGATTATCGATCTACACGGTCCCATCAAACACTCCCGGGGTCAGACACAGAGTGAATCTCGGTCCACACCGTCCCATCAAACACTCCCGGGGTCAGACACAGAGTGATTATCGATCTACACGGTCCCATCAAACACTCCCGGGGTCAGACACAGAGTGAATCTCGGTCCACACCGTCCCATCACACACTCCCGGGGTCAGACACAGAGCGATTATTCCTCTGCACTGTACCATCAAACACTACGTGGGGCAGACACAGAATGAACTTATATCCACACCGTGCCATCATACACTCCAGGGTCAGACACAGAGTGATTATTCCTCTACAAGGTCCCATCACTCACTTCCGGGGTCAGACACAGAGTGAATCTCCCTCCACACGGTCCAATCAAACACTCCCGGGGTCAGACGCACAGTGAATCTCACTCCTCTCCGTCCCATCACACACTCCCGGGGTCAGACACAGAGAGAATATTCCTGTACACGGTCCCATCAAACACTCCCGGGGTCAGACACAGAGTGAATCTCCATCCACACCGTCCCGTCACAAACTCCCGGGGTCAGACACAGATTGATTATACCTCTACACCGCCCATCACACACTCCCGCGGTCAGACACAGAGAGATTATTCCTCTACACGGTATCATCAAACACTCCCGGGGTCAGACACAGAGAGATTATTCCTCTACCCGGTCCCATCAAACACTCCCGGGGTCAGCCACAGAGTGAATCTCCCTCCACGCCGTCCCATCACACACTCCCTGGGTCCGACACAGAGTGATTATTCCTCTACAAGGCCCCATCAAACTCTCCCGGGGTCAGACACAGAGTGATTATTCCTCTACACGTTCCAATCAAACGCTCCCGTGTGTCAGAGAAAGAGTGATTATTCCTCTACACGGTCCCATGAAACACTCCCGGGGTCGGACACAGAGTGAATCTCCTTCCACACCGTCCCAACACACACTACCGGGGTCGGACAGAGTGATTATTCCTCTACACGGTCCCAGCAAACACTCCCGGGGTCAGACACAGAGTGAATCTCCATCCACACCGTCCCGTCACAAACTCCCGGGGTCAGACACAGATTGATTATACCTCTACACCGCCCATCACACACTCCCTGGGTCAGACACAGAGAGATTATTCCTCTACACGGTACCATCAAACACTCCCGGGGTCAGACACAGAGAGATTATTCCTCTACCCGGTCCCATCAAACACTCCCGGGGTCAGCCACAGAGTGATTATTCCTCTACACCGCCCATCACACTCTCCCGCGGTCAGACACAGAGTGATTATTCCTCTACACGGTCCAATCAAACGCTCCCGGGGGTCACACAAAGAGTTATTATTCCTCTACACGGTCCCATCAATCACTCCGGGGGTAAGACACAGAGTGATTATTCCACTACAAGGTCCCATCAAACACTCCGGGGGTCAGGCACAGAGTGAATCTCAATCCTCACCGTCCCGTCACACACTCCCGGGGTCAGACACAGAGAGATTATTCCTCCACACGGTACCATCAAACACTCCCGGGGTCAGACACAGAGAGATTATTCCTCTACACGGTCCCATCAAACACTCCCGGGGTCAGACTCAGAGACATTATTCCTCTACACGGTCACATCAAACTCTTCCGGGGTCAGACACAGAGTGACTATTCCTCTACACGGTACCATCACACACTCCCGGGGTCGGACACAGAGTGAATCTCCGTCCACACCGTCCCAACACACTCTCCCGGGGTCAGACAGAATGATTATTCCTCTACACGGTCCCAGCAAACACTCCCGGGTTCAGAATCAGCGTGAATCTCCATCCACACCGTCCCGTCACAAACTCCCGGGGTCAGACACAGAGTGATTATTCCTCTACATCGCCCATCACACACACCCGGGGTCAGACACAGAGTGAATCTCCCTCCACACGGTCCCATCACACACTCCCTGGGTCATACACAGAGGGATTATTCCTCAACACGGTCCCATCAAACACTGCCGGTGTCAGACACAGTGAATCTCACTCCACACCGTCCCATCACACTCCCGGGGTCAGACACAGAGTGATCATTCCTCTACACGGTCCCATCAAACACTCCCGGCGTCAGACACAGAGTGAATCTCCCTCCACACCGTCCCATCACACATTCCCGTTTTCAGACACAGAGTGATTATTCTTCTCCACGGTCCCATCAAACACTCCCGGGGTCAGACACAGAGTGATTATTGCTCTACACGGTCCCATCTCACACTCCCGGGGTCAGACAGAGAGTGAATGATCCTCTACACCGCCCATCACACACTCCCTGGGTCAGACACAGATTGAATCTCCCTGCAAATCGTCCCATCACACACTCCCGGGGTAAGACACAGACTGAATCTCCCTCCACACCGTAACAACACACTCTCCCGGGTCAGACACAGACTGATTATTCCTCTACACGGTCCCATCACACACTCCCGGGGTCAGACACAGACTGAATCGCCCTCCACACCGTCCCATCATACAATCCCGGGGTCAGACACAGAGTGATTATTCCTCTTCACGGTCCAATCAAACACTCCCGGTGTCAGCCGCAGAGTGATTATTCCTCTACACCGCCCATCACACTCTCCCGGGGTCAGACACAGAGTTAATCTCCCTCCACACCGTCCCGTAACACACTCCCGTGGTCAGACACAGAGTGAGTATTCCTCTACACGGTCCCATCAAACACTCCCGGGGTCAGACACAGAGTGAATCTCCCTCCACCCCGTCCCATCACACACTCCCGTGGTCAGACACAGTGTGATTATTCCTCTACACGGTCCCATCAAACACTCCCGGGGTCAGACGTATACTGAATCTCCCTCCACACCGTCCCATCACACACTCCCGTGATCAGACACAGAGTGATTAATCCTCTACAACGACGCATCACACGCTCCCGTGGTCAAACACAGAGCGATTACTCCTCTACACGGTTCCTTCGAACACTCCCGGGGTCAGAATCAGGGTGAATCTCCCTCCACACCGTCCCATCACACACTCCCGGGGTCAGACACAGAGTGATTATCGATCTACACGGTCCCATCAAACACTCCCGGGGTCAGACACAGAGTGAATCTCGGTCCACACCGTCCCATCAAACACTCCCGAGGTCAGACACAGAGTGATTATCGATCTACACGGTCCCATCAAACACTCCCGGGGTCAGACACAGAGTGAATCTCGGTCCACACCGTCCCATCACACACTCCCGGGGTCAGACACAGAGCGATTATTCCTCTGCACTGTACCATCAAACACTACGTGGGGCAGACACAGAATGAACTTATATCCACACCGTGCCATCATACACTCCAGGGTCAGACACAGAGTGATTATTCCTCTACACGGTCCCATCACTCACTTCCGGGGTCAGACACAGAGTGAATCTCCCTCCACACGGTCTAATCAAACACTCCCGGGGTCAGACGCACAGTGAATCTCACTCCTCACCGTCCCATCACACATTCCCGGGGTCAGACACAGAGAGAATATTCCTGTACACGGTCCCATCAAACACTCCCGGGGTCAGACACAGAGTGAATCTCAATCCTCACCGTCCCATCACACACTCCCGGGATCAGACACAGAGAGATTATTCCTCTACACGGTCCCATCAAACACTCCCGGTGTCAGACACAGAGTCATTATTCCTCTACAAGGTCTCATCAAACTATTCCGTGGTCAGAGACAGAGTGATTATTCCTCTACAGGGTACCATCACACTCTCCCGGTGTCAGACACAGGGTGAATCTCCTTCAACACTGTCCCATCACACTCTGCCGGGGTCAGACACACAGTGAATATTCCTCTACACGGTCCCATCAAACACTCCCGGGGTCAGACACAGAGTGAATCTCACTCCACGCCGTTCCATCACACACTCCCGGGGTCAGACACAGAGTGATTATTCCTCTACGTGGTCCCATCAAACATTCGCGGGGTCAGAAACAGAGTGATTATTCCTCTGCGCGGCCCCATCAAACTCTCCCGGGGTCAGACACAGAGTGAATCTCCCTCCACGCCGTCCCATCACACACTCCCGGGGTCAGACACAGAGTGATTATTCCTCTACACGGTCCCATCAAACATTCCCGGGGTCAGAAACAGAGTGATTATTCCTCTACGCGGCCCCATCAAACTCTCCCGGGGTCAGACACAGAGTGAATCTCAATCCTCCCCGTCCAATCACACATTCCCGGGGTCAGACACAGAGAGATTATTCCTCTACACGGTCACATCAAACTCTTCCGGGGTCAGACACAGAGTGATTATTCCTCTACACGGTACCATCACACACTCCCGGTGTCAGACACAGTGTGAATCTCCTTCCACACCGTCCCATCACACTCTCCCTGGGTAAGACACAGAGTGATTATTCCTCAACACGGTCCCATCAAACACTGCCGGTGTCAGACACAGAGTGAATCTCACTCCACACCGTCCCATCACACTCCCGGGGTCAGACACAGAGTGATCATTCCTCTACACGGTCCCATCAAACACTCCCGGCGTCAGACACAGAGTGAATCTCCCTCCACACCGTCCCATCACACATTCCCGTTTTCAGACACAGAGTGATTATTCTTCTCCACGGTCCCATCAAACACTACCGGGGTCAGACACAGAGTGATTATTGCTCTACACGGTCCCATCTCACACTCCCGGGGTCAGACAGAGAGTGAATGTTCCTCTACACCGCCCATCACACACTCCCTGGGTCAGACACAGATTGAATCTCCCTGCAAATCGTCCCATCACACACTCCCGGGGTAAGACACAGACTGAATCTCCCTCCACACCGTAACAACACACTCTCCCGGGTCAGACACAGACTGGTTATTCCTCTACACGGTCCCATCACACACTCCCGGGGTCAGACACAGACTGAATCGCCCTCCACACCGTCCCATCATACAATCCCGGGGTCAGACACAGAGTGATTATTCCTCTTCACGGTCCAATCAAACACTCCCGGGGTCAGCCGCAGAGTGATTATTCCTCTACACCGCCCATCACACTCTCCCGGGGTCAGACACAGAGTTAATCTCCCTCCACACCGTCCCGTAACACACTCCCGTGGTCAGACACAGAGTGAGTATTCCTCTACACGGTCCCATCTAACACTCCCGGGGTCAGACACAGAGTGAATCTCCCTCCACACCGTCCCATCACACACTCCCGTGGTCAGACACAGTGTGATTATTCCTCTACACGGTCCCATCAAACACTCCCGGGGTCAGACGTATACTGAATCTCCCTCCACACCGTCCCATCACACACTCCCGTGATCAGACACAGAGTGATTAATCCTCTACACCGACCCATCACACGCTCCCGTGGTCAAACACAGAGTGATTACTCCTCTACACGGTTCCATCGAACACTCCCGGGGTCAGAATCAGGGTGAATCTCCCTCCACACCGTCCCATCACACACTCCCGGGGTCAGACACAGAGTGATTATCGATCTACACGGTCCCATCAAACACTCCCGGGGTCAGACACAGAGTGAATCTCGGTCCACACCGTCCCATCAAACACTCCCGGGGTCAGACACAGAGTGATTATCGATCTACACGGTCCCATCAAACACTCCCGGGGTCAGACACAGAGTGAATCTCGGTCCACACCGTCCCATCACACACTCCCGGGGTCAGACACAGAGCGATTATTCCTCTGCACTGTACCATCAAACACTACGTGGGGCAGACACAGAATGAACTTATATCCACACCGTGCCATCATACACTCCAGGGTCAGACACAGAGTGAATCTCCCTCCACACGGTCTAATCAAACACTCCCGGGGTCAGACGCACAGTGAATCTCACTCCTCACCGTCCCATCACACATTCCCGGGGTCAGACACAGAGAGAATATTCCTGTACACGGTCCCATCAAACACTCCCGGGGTCAGACACAGAGTGAATCTCAATCCTCACCGTCCCATCACACACTCCCGGGATCAGACACAGAGAGATTATTCCTCTACACGGTCCCATCAAACACTCCCGGTGTCAGACACAGAGTCATTATTCCTCTACAAGGTCTCATCAAAATATTCCGTGGTCAGAGACAGAGTGATTATTCCTCTACACGGTACCATCACACTCTCCCGGTGTCAGACACAGGGTGAATCTCCTTCAACACTGTCCCATCACACTCTGCCGGGGTCAGACACAAGGTGAATATTCCTCTACACGGTCCCATCAAACACTCCCGGGGTCAGACACAGAGTGAATCTCCCTCCACGCCGTTCCATCACACACTCCCGGGGTCAGACACAGAGTGATTATTCCTCTACGTGGTCCCATCAAACATTCGCGGGGTCAGAAACAGAGTGATTATTCCTCTGCGCGGCCCCATCAAACTCTCCCGGGGTCAGACACAGAGTGAATCTCCCTCCACGCCGTCCCATCACACACTCCCGGGGTCAGACACAGAGTGATTATTCCTCTACACGGTCCCATCAAACATTCCCGGGGTCAGAAACAGAGTGATTATTCCTCTACGCGGCCCCATCAAACTCTCCCGGGGTCAGACACAGAGTGAATCTCAATCCTCCCCGTCCAATCACACACTCCCGGGGTCAGACACAGAGAGATTATTCCTCTACACGGTCCCATCACACACTCCCGGGGTCAGACACAGACTGAATCTCCGTCCATATCGTCCCATCATACAATCCCGGGGTCAGACACAGAGTGATTATTCCTCTACACGGTCCCATCAAATACTCCCGGTGTCAGACACAGAGTCATTATTCCTCTACACGGTCACATCAAACTCTTCCGGGGTCAGACACAGAGTGATTATTCCTCTACACGGTACCATCACACACTCCCGGTGTCAGACACAGTGTGAATCTCCTTCCACACCGTCCCATCACACTCTCCCTGGGTAAGACACAGAGTGATTATTCCTCAACACGGTCCCATCAAACACTGCCGGTGTCAGACACAGAGTGAATCTCACTCCACACCGTCCCATCACACTCCCGGGGTCAGACACAGAGTGATCATTCCTCTACACGGTCCCATCAAACACTCCCGGCGTCAGACACAGAGTGAATCTCCCTCCACACCGTCCCATCACACATTCCCGTTTTCAGACACAGAGTGATTATTCTTCTCCACGGTCCCATCAAACACTACCGGGGTCAGACACAGAGTGATTATTGCTCTACACGGTCCCATCTCACACTCCCGGGGTCAGACGGAGAGTGAATGTTCCTCTACACCGCCCATCACACACTCCCTGGGTCAGACACAGATTGAATCTCCCTGCAAATCGTCCCATCACACACTCCCGGGGTAAGACACAGACTGAATCTCCCTCCACACCGTAACAACACACTCTCCCGGGTCAGACACAGACTGGTTATTCCTCTACACGGTCCCATCACACACTCCCGGGGTCAGACACAGACTGAATCGCCCTCCACACCGTCCCATCATACAATCCCGGGGTCAGACACAGAGTGATTATTCCTCTTCACGGTCCAATCAAACACTCCCGGGGTCAGCCGCAGAGTGATTATTCCTCTACACCGCCCATCACACTCTCCCGGGGTCAGACACAGAGTTAATCTCCCTCCACACCGTCCCGTAACACACTCCCGTGGTCAGACACAGAGTGAGTATTCCTCTACACGGTCCCATCTAACACTCCCGGGGTCAGACACAGAGTGAATCTCCCTCCACACCGTCCCATCACACACTCCCGTGGTCAGACACAGTGTGATTATTCCTCTACACGGTCCCATCAAACACTCCCGGGGTCAGACGTATACTGAATCTCCCTCCACACCGTCCCATCACACACTCCCGTGATCAGACACAGAGTGATTAATCCTCTACACCGACCCATCACACGCTCCCGTGGTCAAACACAGAGTGATTACTCCTCTACACGGTTCCATCGAACACTCCCGGGGTCAGAATCAGGGTGAATCTCCCTCCACACCGTCCCATCACACACTCCCGGGGTCAGACACAGAGTGATTATCGATCTACACGGTCCCATCAAACACTCCCGGGGTCAGACACAGAGTGAATCTCGGTCCACACCGTCCCATCAAACACTCCCGGGGTCAGACACAGAGTGATTATCGATCTACACGGTCCCATCAAACACTCCCGGGGTCAGACACAGAGTGAATCTCGGTCCACACCGTCCCATCACACACTCCCGGGGTCAGACACAGAGCGATTATTCCTCTGCACTGTACCATCAAACACTACGTGGGGCAGACACAGAATGAACTTATATCCACACCGTGCCATCATACACTCCAGGGTCAGACACAGAGTGATTATTCCTCTACACGGTCCCATCACTCACTTCCGGGGTCAGACACAGAGTGAATCTCCCTCCACACGGTCCAATCAAACACTCCCGGGGTCAGACGCACAGTGAATCTCACTCCTCACCGTCCCATCACACACTCCCGGGGTCAGACACAGAGAGAATATTCCTGTACACGGTCCCATCAAACACTCCCGGGGTCAGACACAGAGTGAATCTCAATCCTCACCGTCCCATCACACACTCCCGGGATCAGACACAGAGAGATTATTCCTCTACACGGTCCCATCAAACACTCCCGGTGTCAGACACAGTCATTATTCCTCTACAAGGTCTCATCAAACTATTCCGTGGTCAGAGACAGAGTGATTATTCCTCTACACGGTACCATCACACTCTCCCGGTGTCAGACACAGGGTGAATCTCCTTCAACACTGTCCCATCACACTCTGCCGGGGTCAGACACACAGTGAATATTCCTCTACACGGTCCCATCAAACACTCCCGGGGTCAGACACAGAGTGAATCTCCCTCCACGCCGTTCCATCACACACTCCCGGGGTCAGACACAGAGTGATTATTCCTCTACGTGGTCCCATCAAACATTCGCTGGGTCAGAAACAGAGTGATTATTCCTCTGCGCGGCCCCATCAAACTCTCCCGGGGTCAGACACAGAGTGAATCTCCCTCCACGCCGTCCCATCACACACTCCCGGGGTCAGACACAGAGTGATTATTCCTCTACACGGTCCCATCAAACATTCCCGGGGTCAGAAACAGAGTGATTATTCCTCTACGCGGCTCCATCAAACTCTCCCGGGGTCAGACACAGAGTGAATCTCAATCCTCCCCGTCCAATCACACACTCCCGGGGTCAGACACAGAGAGATTATTCCTCTACACGGTCCCATCACACACTCCCGGGGTCAGACACAGACTGAATCTCCGTCCATATCGTCCCATCATACAATCCCGGGGTCAGACACAGAGTGATTATTCCTCTACACGGTCCCATCAAATACTCCCGGTGTTAGACACAGAGTCATTATTCCTCTACACGGTCACATCAAACTCTTCCGGGGTCAGACACAGAGTGATTATTCCTCTACACGGTACCATCACACACTCCCGGTGTTAGACACAGTGTGAATCTCCTTCCACACCGTCCCATCACACTCTCCCTGGGTAAGACACAGAGTGATTATTCCTCAACACGGTCCCATCAAACACTCCCGGCGTCAGACACAGAGTGATTATTCCTCTACACGTTCCAATCAAACGCTCCCGTGTGTCAGACAAAGAGTGATTATTCCTCTACACGGTCCCATGAAACACTCCCGGGGTCGGACACAGAGTGAATCTCCGTCCACACCGTCCCAACACACACTACCGGGGTCGGACAGATTGATTATTCCTCTACACGGTCCCAGCAAACACTCCCGGGGTCAGACACAGAGTGAATCTCCATCCACACCGTCCCGTCACAAACTCCCGGGGTCAGACACAGATTGATTATACCTCTACACCGCCCATCACACACTCCCGGGGTCAGACACAGAGAGATTATTCCTCTACACTGTACCATCAAACACTCCCGGGGTCAGACACAGAGAGATTATTCCTCTACCCTGTCCCATCAAACACTCCCGGGGTCAGCCACAGAGTGATTATTCCTCTACACCGCCCATCACACTCTCCCTGGGTAAGACACAGAGTGATTATTCCTCTACACGGTCCCATCAAACACTCCCGGGGTCAGACACAGAGTGAATCTCCCTCCACGCCGTCCCATCACACACTCCCTGGGTCCGACACAGAGTGATTATTCCTCTACAAGGCCCCATCAAACTCTCCCGGGGTCAGACACAGAGTGATTATTCCTCTACACGTTCCAATCAAACGCTCCCGTGTGTCAGACAAAGAGTGACTATTCCTCTAAACGGTCCCATGAAACACTCCCGGGGACGGACACAGAGTGAATCTCCGTCCACACCGTCCCAACACACACTACCGGGGTCGGACAGAGTGATTATTCCTCTACACGGTCCTGGCAAACACTCCCGGGGTCAGACACAGAGTGAATCTCCATCCACACCGTCCCGTCACAAACTCCCGGGGTCAGACACAGATTGATTATACCTCTACACCGCCCATCACACACTCCCGGGGTCAGACACAGAGAGATTATTCCTCTACACGGTACCATCAAACACTCCCGGGGTCAGACACAGAGAGATTATTCCTCTACCCGGTCCCATCAAACACTCCCGGGGTCAGCCACAGAGTGATTATTCCTCTGCACCGCCCATCACACTCTCCCGGCGTCAGACACAGAGTGAATCTCCCTCCACACCGTCCCATCACACACTCCCGTGGTCAGACACAGAGTGATCTTTCCTCTACACGGTCCAATCAAACACTCCCGGGGTCAGACACAGAGTGAATCTCCCTCCACACCGTCCCATCACACACTCCCGTGGTCAGACACAGTGTGATTATTCCTCTACACGGTCCCATCAAACACTCCCGGGGTCAGACACAGACTGAGTCTCCCTCCACACCGTCCCATCACACACTCCCTTGGTCAAACACAGAGTGATTATTCCTCTACATGGTTCCATCAAACACTCCCGGGGTCAGACACAGGGTGAATCTCCCTCCTCACAGTCCCATGGCACACTCCCATGGTCAGACACAGAGGGATTACTCCTCTACACGGTCCCATCAAACAATCCCGGGGTCAGACACAGAGTGAATCTCCCTCCACACCGTCCCATCACACTCTCCAGGGGTCAGACACAGAGAGATTATTCCTCTACACGGTCCCATCAAACAATCCCGGTGTCAGACACAGGGTGAATCTCCTTCAACACCGTCCCAACACACTCTGCCGGGGTCAGACACACAGTGATTATTCCTCTACACTGTCCCATCAAACACTCCCGTGGTCAGACACAGTGTGAATCTCCCTCCACGCCGTCCCATCACACACTCCCGGGGTCAGACACAGAGTGATTATTCCTCTACACGGTCCCAGCAAACATTCCCGGTGTCAGAAACTGTGTGCTTATTCCTCTACACAGCCCATCACACTCTCCCGGGGTCAGACACAGAGTGAATCTCCCTACACACCGTCGCATCACACACACCCGTGGTCAGACACAGACTGATTATTCCTCTACACGGTCCCATCAATCACTCCCGGGGTCAGACACAGAGTGAATTTATATCCACACCGTCCCATCATACACTACCGGGGTCAGACACAGAGTGATTATTCCTCTACACCGCCCATCACACTCTCCCGGGGTTAGACACAGAGTGAATCTCCCTCCACACCGTCCCATCACACACTCCCGAGGTCAGACAAAGAGTGATTTTTCCTCTACACGGTCCAATCAAACAATCCCGGGGTCCGACAGAGAGTGAATCTCCCTCCACACCGTCCCATCAATAACTCTCGTGGTCAGACACAGTGTGATTATTCCTCTACACGGTCCCATCAAACACTCCCGGTGTCAGACACAGAATGAATCTCCCTCCACACCGTCCCATCACAAACTCCCGTGGTGAAACACAGAGTGATTATTCCTCTACCTGGTTCCATCAAACACTCCCGGGGTCAGACACAGTGTGAATCTCCCTCCACACAGTCCGATCACACACTCCCAGGGTCAGACACAGAGGGATTATTCCTCTACACAGTCCCATCAAACACTCCCGGGGTCAGACACGGAGTGAATCTCCCTCCACACCGTCCCATCACACACTCCCGGGGTCAGTCACAGAGTGATTTTCGATCTACACGGTCCCATCAAACACTCCCGGGGTCAGACACAGAGTGAATCTCGGTCCACACCGTCCCATCACACACTCCCGGGGTCAGACACAGAGAGATTATTCCTCTACACGGTACCATCACACTCTCCCGGTGTCAGACACAGGGTGAATCTCCTTCAACACTGTCCCATCACACTCTGCCGGGGTCAGACACACAGTGAATATTCCTCTACACGGTCCCATCAAACACTCCCGGGGTCAGACACAGAGTGAATCTCCCTCCACGCCGTTCCATCACACACTCCCGGGGTCAGACACAGAGTGATTATTCCTCTACGTGGTCCCATCAAACATTCGCGGGGTCAGAAACAGAGTGATTATTCCTCTGCGCGGCCCCATCAAACTCTCCCGGGGTCAGACACAGAGTGAATCTCCCTCCACGCCGTCCCATCACACACTCCCTGGGTCAGACACAGAGTGATTATTCCTCTATACGGTCCCATCAAACATTCCCGGGGACAGAAACAGAGTGATTATTCCTCTACGCGGCCCCATCAAACTCTCCCGGGGTCAGACACAGAGTGAATCTCAATCCTCCCCGTCCAATCACACACTCCCGGGGTCAGACACAGAGAGATTATTCCTCTACACGGTACCATCAAACACTCCCGGGGTCGGACACAGAGTGAATCTCCGTCCACACCGTCCCAACACACACTACCGGGGTAAGACACAGACTGAATCTCATTCCACACCGTACCAACACACTCTCCAGGGTCAGACACAGACTGATTATGCCTCTACACGGTCCCATCACACACTCCCGGGGTCAGACACAGACTGAATCTCCGTCCATACCGTCCCATCATACAATCCCGGGGTCAGACACAGAGTGATTATTCCTCTACACGGTCCCATCAAATACTCCCGGTGTCAGACACAGAGTCATTATTCCACTACACGGTCACATCAAACTCTTCCGGGGTCAGACACAGAGTGATTATTCCTCTACACGGTACCATCACACACTCCCGGTGTCAGACACAGTGTGAATCTCCTTCCACACCGTCCCATCACACTCTCCCGTAAGACACAGAGTGATTATTCCTCTACACGGTCCCATCAAACACTCTCGGGGTCAGACACAGAGTGAATCTCCCTCCACGCCGTCCCATCACACACTCCCTGGGTCCGACACAGAGTGATTATTCCTCTACAAGGCCCCATCAAACTCTCCCGGGGTCAGCCACAGAGTGATTATTCCTCTACACGTTCCAATCAAACGCTCCCGTGTGTCAGACAAAGAGTGATTATTCCTCTACACGGTCCAATGAAACACTCCCGGGGTCGGACACAGAGTGAATCTCCGTCCACACCGTCCCAACACACACTACCGGCGTCAGACAGAGTGATTATTCCTCTACACGGTCCCAGCAAACACTCCCGGGGTCAGACACAGAGTGAATCTCCATCCACACCGTCCCGTCACTAACTCCCGGGGTCAGACACAGATTGATTATACCTCTACACCGCCCATCACACACTCCCGGGGTCAGACACAGAGAGATTATTCCTCTACACGGTACCATCAAACACTCCCGGGGTCAGACACAGAGAGATTATTCCTCTACCCGGTCCCATCAAACACTCCCGTGGTCAGCCACAGAGTGATTATTCCTCTACACCGCCCATCACACTCTCCCGGGGTCAGACACAGAGTGAATCTCCCTCCACACCGTCCCATCACACACTCCCGTGGTCAGACACAGAGTGATTTTACCTCTACACGGTCCAATCAAACACTCCCGGGGTCAGACACAGAGTGATTATTCCTCTACACGGTCCCATCAAACTCTCCCGGGGTCAGCCACAGAGTGATTATTCCTCTACACCGCCCATCACACTCTCCCGGGGTTAGACACACAGTGAATCTCCCTCCACACCGTCCCATCACACACTCCCGGGGTCAGTCACAGAGAGATTATTCCTCTACACGGTACCGTCAAACACTCCCGGGGTCAGACACAGAGTGATTATTACTCTACACGGTCCCATCAAACAATCCCGGTGTCAGACACAGAGTCATTATTCCTCTACAAGGTCTCATCAAACTGTTCCGTGGTCAGACACAGAGTGATTATTCCTCTACACGGTACCATCACACTCTCCCGGTGTCAGACACAGGGTGAATCTCCTTCAACACTGTCCCATCACACTCTGCCGGGGTCAGACACACAGTGAATATTCCTCTACACGGTCCCATCAAACACTCCCGGGGTCAGACACAGAGTGAATCTCCCTCCACGCCGTTCCATCACACACTCCCGGGGTCAGACACAGAGTGATTATTCCTCTACGTGGTCCCATCAAACATTCGCGGGGTCAGACACAGAGTGATTATTCCTCTATACGGTCCCATCAAACATTCCCGGGGACAGAAACAGAGTGATTATTCCTCTACGCGGCCCCATCAAACTCTCCCGGGGTCAGACACAGAGTGAATCTCAATCCTCCCCGTCCAATCACACACTCCCGGGGTCAGACACAGAGAGATTATTCCTCTACACGGTACCATCAAACACTGCCGGGGTCAGACACAGAGTGAATCTCCCTCCACACCGTCCCATCACACACTCCCGGGGTAAGACACAGACTGAATCTCATTCCACACCGTACCAACACACTCTCCCGGGTCAGGCACAGACTGATTATGCCTCTACACGGTCCCATCACACACTCCCGGGGTCAGACACAGACTGAATCTCCGTCCATACCGTCCCATCATACAATCCCGGGGTCAGACACAGAGTGATTATTCCTCTACACGGTCCCATCAAATACTCCCGGTGTCAGACACAGAGTCATTATTCCACTACACGGTCACATCAAACTCTTCCGGGGTCAGACACAGAGTGATTATTCCTCTACACGGTACCATCACACACTCCCGGTGTCAGACACAGTGTGAATCTCCTTCCACACCGTCCCATCACACTCTCCCGTAAGACACAGAGTGATTATTCCTCTACACGGTCCCATCAAACACTCTCGGGGTCAGACACAGAGTGAATCTCCCTCCACGCCGTCCCATCACACACTCCCTGGGTCCGACACAGAGTGATTATTCCTCTACAAGGCCCCATCAAACTCTCCCGGGGTCAGACACAGAGTGATTATTCCTCTACACGTTCCAATCAAACGCTCCCGTGTGTCAGACAAAGAGTGATTATTCCTCTACACGGTCCAATGAAACACTCCCGGGGTCAGACACAGAGTGAATCTCCATCCACACCGTCCCGTCACTAACTCCCGGGGTCAGACACAGATTGATTATACCTCTACACCGCCCATCACACACTCCCGGGGTCAGACACAGAGAGATTATTCCTCTACACGGTACCATCAAGCACTCCCGGGGTCAGACACAGAGAGATTATTCCTCTACCCGGTCCCATCAAACACTCCCGTGGTCAGCCACAGAGTGATTATTCCTCTACACCGCCCATCACACTCTCCCGGGGTCAGACACAGAGTGAATCTCCCTCCACACCGTCCCAGCACACACTCCCGTGGTCAGACACAGAGTGATTTTTCCTCTACACGGTCCAATCAAACACTCCCGGGGTCAGACACAGAGTGATTATTCCTCTACACGGTCCCATCAAACTCTCCCGGGGTCAGCCACAGAGTGATTATTCCTCTACACCGCCCATCACACTCTCCCGGGGTTAGACACACATTGAATCTCCCTCCACACCGTCCCATCACACACTCCCGGGGTCAGTCACAGAGAGATTATTCCTCTACACGGTACCGTCAAACACTCCCGGGGTCAGACACAGAGTGATTATTACTCTACACGGTCCCATCAAACAATCCCGGTGTCAGACACAGAGTCATTATTCCTCTACAAGGTCTCATCAAACTGTTCCGTGGTCAGACACAGAGTGATTATTCCTCAACACGGTACCATCACACTCTCACGGTGTCAGACACAGAGTGAATCTCCGTCCACACCGTCCCAACACACACTACCGGCGTCAGACAGAGTGATTATTCCTCTACACGGTCCCAGCAAACACTCCCGGGGTCAGACACAGAGTGAATCTCCATCCACACCGTCCCGTCACGAACTCCCGGGGTCAGACACAGATTGATTATACCTCTACACCGCCCATCACAAACTCCCGGGGTCAGACACAGAGAGATTATTCCTCTACACGGTACCATCAAACACTCCTGGGGTCAGACACAGAGAGATTATTCCTCTACCCGGTCCCATCAAACACTCCCGTGGTCAGCCACAGAGTGATTATTCCTCTACACCGCCCATCACACTCTCCCGGGGTTAGACACACAGTGAATCTCCCTCCACACCGTCCCATCACACACTCCCGGGGTCAGTCACAGAGAGATTATTCCTCTACACGGTACCGTCAAACACTCCCGGAGTCAGACACAGAGAGATTATTACTCTACACGGTCCCATCAAACAATCCCGGTGTCAGACACAGAGTCATTATTCCTCTACAAGGTCTCATCAAACTGTTCCGTGGTCAGACACAGAGTGATTATTCCTCAACACGGTACCATCAGACTCTCACGGTGTCAGACACAGAGTGAATCTCCGTCCACACCGTCCCAACACACACTACCGGCGTCAGACAGAGTGATTATTCCTCTACACGGTCCCAGCAAACACTCCCGGGGTCAGACACAGAGTGAATCTCCATCCACACCGTCCCGTCACGAACTCCCGGGGTCAGACACAGATTGATTATACCTCTACACCGCCCATCACACACTCCCGGGGTCAGACACAGAGAGATTATTCCTCTACACGGTACCATCAAACACTCCCGGGGTCAGACACAGAGAGATTATTCCTCTACCCGGTCCCATCAAACACTCCCGTGGTCAGCCACAGAGTGATTATTCCTCTACACCGCCCATCACACTCTCCCGGGGTCAGACACAGAGTGAATCTCCCTCCACACCGTCCCATCACACACTCCCGTGGTCAGACACAGAGTGATTTTTCCTCTACACGGTCCAATCAAACACTCCCGGGGTCAGACACAGAGTGATTATTCCTCTGCACGGTCCCATCAAACTCTCCCGGGGCTAGACACACAGTGAATCTCCCTCCACACCGTCCCATCACACACTCCCGGGGTCAGTCACAGAGAGATTATTCCTCTACACCGTACCGTCAAACACTCCCGGGGTCAGACACAGAGAGATTATTACTCTACACGGTCCCATCAAACAATCCCGGTGTCAGACACAGAGTCATTATTCCTCTACAAGGTCTCATCAAACTGTTCCGTGGTCAGACACAGAGTGATTATTCCTCAACACGGTACCATCACACTCTCACGGTGTCAGACACAGAGTGAATCTCCGTCCACACCGTCCCAACACACACTACCGGCGTCAGACAGAGTGATTATTCCTCTACACCGCCCATCACACTCTCCCGGGGTCAGACACAGAGTGAATCTCCCTCCACACCGTCCCATCACACACTCCCGTGGTCAGACACAGAGTGATTTTTCCTCTACACGGTCCAATCAAACACTCCCGGGGTCAGACACAGAGTGATTATTCCTCTACACGGTCCCATCAAACTCTCCCGGGGTCAGCCACAGAGTGATTATTCCTCTACACCGCCCATCACACTCTCCCGGGGTTAGACACACAGTGAATCTCCCTCCACACCGTCCCATCACACACTCCCGGGGTCAGTCACAGAGAGATTATTCCTCTACACGGTACCGTCAAACACTCCCGGGGTCAGACACAGAGTGATTATTACTCTACACGGTCCCATCAAACAATCCCGGTGTCAGACACAGAGTCATTATTCCTCTACAAGGTCTCATCAAACTGTTCCGTGGTCAGACACAGAGTGATTATTCCTCAACACGGTACCATCACACTCTCACGGTGTCAGACACAGAGTGAATCTCCGTCCACACCGTCCCAACACACACTACCGGCGTCAGACAGAGTGATTATTCCTCTACACGTTCCCAGCAAACACTCCCGGGGTCAGACACAGAGTGAATCTCCATCCACACCGTCCCGTCACGAACTCCCGGGGTCAGACACAGATTGATTATACCTCTACACCGCCCATCACACACTCCCGGGGTCAGACACAGAGAGATTATTCCTCTACACGGTACCATCAAACACTCCCGGGGTCAGACACAGTGAGATTATTCCTCTACCCGGTCCCATCAAACACTCCCGTGGTCAGCCACAGAGTGATTATTCCTCTACACCGCCCATCACACTCTCCCGGGGTCAGACACAGAGTGAATCTCCCTCCACACCGTCCCATCACACACTCCCGTGGTCAGACACAGAGTGATTTTTCCTCTACACGGTCCAATCAAACACTCCCGGGGTCAGACACAGAGTGATTATTCCTCTACACGGTCCCATCAAACTCTCCCGGGGTCAGCCACAGAGTGATTATTCCTCTACACCGCCCATCACACTCTCCCGGGGTTAGACACACAGTGAATCTCCCTCCACACCGTCCCATCACACACTCCCGGGGTCAGTCACATAGAGATTATTCCTCTACACGGTACCGTCAAACACTCCCGGGGTCAGACACAGAGAGATTATTACTCTACACGGTCCCATCAAACAATCCCGGTGTCAGACACAGAGTCATTATTCCTCTACAAGGTCTCATCAAACTGTTCCGTGGTCAGACACAGAGTGATTATTCCTCAACACGGTACCATCACACTCTCACGGTGTCAGACACAGAGTGAATCTCCCTCTACGCCGTCCCATCACACTCTCCCGGGATCAGACACAGATTGATGATTCCTCTACACGGTCCCATCAAACATTCCCGGGGTCAGACACAGAGTGATTATTCCTCTACGCGGCCCCATCAAACTCTCCCGGGTTCAGACACAGAGTGATTATTACTCTACACGGTCCCATCAAACGATCCCGGTGGTCAGACACAGAGTGATTATTCCTCTACACGGTACCATCAAACACTCCCAGGGTCAGACACAGTGTTATTATTGCTCTACGCGGTCCCATCAAAAACTCCCGGGGTCAGACGCAGAGTGAATCTCCCTCACACCGTCCCATCACACACTCCCGGGGTAAGACACAGAGTGATTATTCCTCTACAAGGTCCCATCAAACACTACCGGGGACAGACACAGAGTGAATCTCAATTCCCACCGTCCCATCACACACACCCGGGGTCAGACACAGAGAGATTATTCCTCTACACGGTACCATCAAACACTCCCGGGGTCAGACACAGAGAGATTATTCCTCTACACGGACCCATCAAACACTCCCGGGGTCAGACACAGAGTGAATCTCAATCCTCGCCGTCCAATCACACACACCCGGGGTCAGACACAGAGAGATTATTCCTCTACACGGTACCATCAAACACTCCCGGGGTCAGACACAGAGAGATTATTCCTCTACACGGACCCATCAAACACTCCCGGTGTCAGACACAGTCATTATTCCTCGACAAGGTCACATCAAACACTTCCGTGGTCAGACACAGAGTGATTATTACTCTACACGGCCCCATCAATCTCTCCCGGGGTCAGACACAGGGTGATTATTCCTCGACACGGTCCCATCAAACACTCCGGGGGTAAGACACAGAGTGATTATTCCACTACAAGGTCCCATCAAACACTCCCCGGGTCAGGCACAGAGTGAATCTCAATCCACACCGTCCCATCACACACTCCCGGGGTCAGACACGGAGAGATTATTCCTCTACACGGTCCCATCAAACACTCCCGGGGTCAGACATATACTGAATCTCCCTCCACACTGTCCCATCACATACTCCCGTGATCAGACACAGAGTGATTAATCCTCTACACCGACGCATCACACTCTCCCGTGGTCAAACACAGAGTGATTACTCCTCTACACGGTTCCATCGAACACTCCCGGGGTCAGAATCAGGGTGAATCTCCCTCCACACCGTCCCATCACACATTCCCGGGGTCAGTCACAGAGTGATTATCGATCTACACGGTCCCATCAAACACTCCCGGGGTCAGACACAGAGTGAATCTCGGTCCACACCGTCCCATCACACACTCCCGGGGTCAGACACAGAGAGATTATTCCTCTACACGGTCCCATCAAACACTCCCGGTGTCAGACACAGAGTCATTATTCCTCTACAAGGTCTCATCAAACTATTCCGTGGTCAGAGACAGAGTGATTATTCCTCTACACGGTACCATCACACTCTCCCGGTGTCAGACACAGGGTGAATCTCCTTCAACACTGTCCCATCACACTCTGCCGGGGTCAGACACACAGTGAATATTCCTCTACACGGTCCCATCAAACACTCCCGGGGTCAGACACAGAGTGAATCTCCCTCCACGCCGTTCCATCACACACTCCCGGGGTCAGACACAGAGTGATTATTCCTCTACGTGGTCCCATCAAACATTCGCGGGGTCAGAAACAGAGTGATTATTCCTCTGCGCGGCCCCATCAAACTCTCCCGGGGTCAGACACAGAGTGATTACTCCTCTACACGGTTCCATCGAACACTCCCGGGGTCAGAATCAGGGTGAATCTCCCTCCACACCGTCCCATCACACATTCCCGGGGTCAGTCACAGAGTGATTATCGATCTACACGGTCCCATCAAACACTCCCGGGGTCAGACACAGAGTGAATCTCGGTCCACACCGTCCCATCACACACTCCCGGGGTCAGACACAGAGAGATTATTCCTCTACACGGTCCCATCAAACACTCCCGGTGTCAGACACAGAGTCATTATTCCTCTACAAGGTCTCATCAAACTATTCCGTGGTCAGAGACAGAGTGATTATTCCTCTACACGGTACCATCACACTCTCCCGGTGTCAGACACAGGGTGAATCTCCTTCAACACTGTCCCATCACACTCTGCCGGGGTCAGACACACAGTGAATATTCCTCTACACGGTCCCATCAAACACTCCCGGGGTCAGACACAGAGTGAATCTCCCTCCACGCCGTTCCATCACACACTCCCGGGGTCAGACACAGAGTGATTATTCCTCTACGTGGTCCCATCAAACATTCGCGGGGTCAGAAACAGAGTGATTATTCCTCTGCGCGGCCCCATCAAACTCTCCCGGGGTCAGACACAGAGTGAATCTCCCTCCACGCCGTCCCATCACACACTCCCTGGGTCAGACACAGAGTGATTATTCCTCTATACGGTCCCATCAAACATTCCCGGGGACAGAAACAGAGTGATTATTCCTCTACGCGGCCCCATCAAACTCTCCCGGGGTCAGACACAGAGTGAATCTCAATCCTCCCCGTCCAATCACACACTCCCGGGGTCAGACACAGAGAGATTATTCCTCTACACGGTACCATCAAACACTGCCGGGGTCAGACACAGAGTGAATCTACCTCCACACCGTCCCATCACACACTCCCGGGGAAAGACACAGACTGAATCTCATTCCACACCGTACCAACACACTCTCCCGGGTCAGACACAGACTGATTTTGCCTCTACACGGTCCCATCACACACTCCCGGTGTCAGACACAGTGTGAATCTCCTTCCACGCCGTCCCATCACACACTCCCTGAGTCCGACACAGAGTGATTATTCCTCTACAAGGCCCCATCAAACTCTCCCGGGGTCAGACACAGAGTGATTATTCCTCTACACGTTCCAATCAAACGCTCCCGTGTGTCAGACAAAGAGTGATTATTCCTCTACACGGTCCCATGAAACACTCCCGGGGTCGGACACAGAGTGAATCTCCGTCCACACCGTCCCAACACACACTACCGGCGTCAGACAGAGTGATTATTCCTCTACACGGTCCCAGAAAACACTCCCGGGGTCAGACACAGAGTGAATCTCCATCCACACCGTCCCGTCACGAACTCCCGGGGTCAGACACAGATTGATTATACCTCTACACCGCCCATCACACTCTCCCGGGGTCAGACACAGAGTGAATCTCCCTCCACACCGTCCCATCACACACTCCCGTGGTCAGACACAGAGTGATTTTTCCTCTACACGGTCCAATCAAACACTCCCGGGGTCAGACACAGAGTGATTATTCATCTACACGGTCCCATCAAACTCTCCCGGGGTCAGCCACAGAGTGATTATTCCTCTACACCGCCCATCACACTCTCCCGGGGTTAGACACACAGTGAATCTCCCTCCACACCGTCCCATCACACACTCCCGAGGTCAGACAAAGAGTGATTTTTCCTCTACACGGTCCAATCAAACAATCCCGGGGTCCGACACAGAGTGAATCTCCCTCCACACCGTCCCATCACACACTCCCGTGGTGAAACACAGAGTGATTATTCCTCTACATGGTTCCATCAAACACTCCCGGGGTCAGACACTGTGTGAATCTCCCTCCACACAGTCCCATCACACACTCCCAGGGTCAGACACAGAGGGATTATTCCTCTACACAGTCCAATCAAACACTCCCGGGGTCAGACACGGAGTGAATCTCCCTCCACGCCGTCCCATCACACACTCCCGGGGTCAGTCACTGAGAGATTATTCCTCTACACGGTACCGTCAAACACTCCCGGGGTCAGACACAGAGAGATTATTACTCTACACGGTCCCATCAAACAATCCCGGTGTCAGACACTGAGTCATTCTTCCTCTACAAGGTCTCATCAAACTCTTCCGTGGTCAGACACAGAGTGATTATTCCTCAACACGGTACCATCACACTCTCACGGTGTCAGACACAGAGTGAATCTCCCTCTACGCCGTCCCATCACAGACTCCCGGGGTAAGACACAGACTGAATCTCATTCCACACCGTACCAACACACTCTCCCGGGTCAGACACAGACTGATTATGCCTCTACACGGTCCCATCACACACTCCCGGTGTCAGACACAGTGTGAATCTCCTTCCACGCCGTCCCATCACACACTCCCTGAGTCCGACACAGAGTGATTATTCCTCTACAAGGCCCCATCAAACTCTCCCGGGGTCAGACACAGAGTGATTATTCCTCTACACGTTCCAATCAAACGCTCCCGTGTGTCAGACAAAGAGTGATTATTCCTCTACACGGTCCCATGAAACACTCCCGGGGTCGGACACAGAGTGAATCTCCGTCCACACCGTCCCAACACACACTACCGGCGTCAGACAGAGTGATTATTCCTCTACACGGTCCCAGCAAACACTCCCGGGGTCAGACACAGAGTGAATCTCCATCCACACCGTCCCGTCACGAACTCCCGGGGTCAGACACAGATTGATTATACCTCTACACCGCCCATCACACACTCCCGGGGTCAGACACAGAGAGATTATTCCTCTACACGGTACCATCAAACACTCCCGGGGTCAGACACAGAGAGATTATTCCTCTACCCGGTCCCATCAAACACTCCCGTGGTCAGCCACAGAGTGATTATTCCTCTACACCGCCCATCACACTCTCCCGGGGTCAGACACAGAGTGAATCTCCCTCCACACCGTCCCATCACACACTCCCGTGGTCAGTCACAGAGTGATTTTTCCTCTACACGGTCCAATCAAACACTCCCGGGGTCAGACACAGAGTGATTATTCCTCTACACGGTCCCATCAAACTCTCCCGGGGTCAGCCACAGAGTGATTATTCCTCTACACCGCCCATCACACTCTCCCGGGGTTAGACACACAGTGAATCTCCCTCCACACCGTCCCATCACACACTCCCGAGGTCAGACAAAGAGTGATTTTTCCTCTACACGGTCCAATCAAACAATCCCGGGGTCCGACACAGAGTGAATCTCCCTCCACACCGTCCCATCACACACTCCCGTGGTCAGACACAGAGTGATTTTTCCTCTACACGGTCCAATCAAACACTCCCGGGGTCAGACACAGAGTGATTATTCCTCTACACCGCCCATCACACTCTCCCGGGGTTAGACACACAGTGAATCTCCCTCCACACCGTCCCATCACACACTCCCGAGGTCAGACAAAGAGTGATTTTTCCTCTACACGGTCCAATCAAACAATCTCGGGGTCCGACACAGAGTGAATCTCCCTCCACACCGTCCCATCACACACTCCCGTGTTGAAACACAGAGTGATTATTCCTCTACATGGTTCCATCAAACACTCCCGGGGTCAGACACTGTGTGAATCTCCCTCCACACAGTCCCATCACACACTCCCAGGGTCAGACACAGAGGGATTATTCCTCTACACAGTCCAATCAAACACTCCCGGGGTCAGACACGGAGTGAATCTCCCTCCACGCCGTCCCATCACACACTCCCGGGGTCAGTCACTGAGAGATTATTCCTCTACACGGTACCGTCAAACACTCCCGGGGTCAGACACAGAGAGATTATTACTCTACACGGTCCCATCAAACAATCCCGATGTCAGACACTGAGTCATTCTTCCTCTACAAGGTCTCATCAAACTCCTCCGTGGTCAGACACAGAGTGATTATTCCTCAACACGGTACCATCACACTCTCACGGTGTCAGACACAGAGTGAATCTCCCTCTACGCCGTCCCATCACAGACTCCCGGGGTAAGACACAGACTGAATCTCATTCCACACCGTACCAACACACTCTCCCGGGTCAGACACAGACTGATTATGCCTCTACACGGTCCCATCACACACTCCCTGTGTCAGACACAGTGTGAATCTCCTTCCACGCCGTCCCATCACACACTCCCTGAGTCCGACACAGAGTGATTATTCCTCTACAAGGCCCCATCAAACTCTCCCGGGGTCAGACACAGAGTGATTATTCCTCTACACGTTCCAATCAAACGCTCCCGTGTGTCAGACAAAGAGTGATTATTCCTCTACACGGTCCCATGAAACACTCCCGGGGTCGGACACAGAGTGAATCTCCGTCCACACCGTCCCAACACACACTACCGGCGTCAGACAGAGTGATTATTCCTCTACACGGTCCCAGCAAACACTCCCGGGGTCAGACACAGAGTGAATCTCCATCCACACCGTCCCGTCACGAACTCCCGGGGTCAGACACAGATTGATTATACCTCTACACCGCCCATCACACACTCCCGGGGTCAGACACAGAGAGATTATTCCTCTACACGGTACCATCAAACACTCCCGGGGTCAGACACAGAGAGATTATTCCTCTACCCGGTCCCATCAAACACTCCCGTGGTCAGCCACAGAGTGATTATTCCTCTACACCGCCCATCACACTCTCCCGGGGTCAGACACAGAGTGAATCTCCCTCCACACCGTCCCATCACACACTCCCGTGGTCAGTCACAGAGTGATTTTTCCTCTACACGGTACAATCAAACACTCCCGGGGTCAGACACAGAGTGATTATTCCTCTACACGGTCCCATCAAACTCTCCCGGGGTCAGCCACAGAGTGATTATTCCTCTACACCTCCCATCACACTCTCCCGGGGTTAGACACACAGTGAATCTCCCTCCACACCGTCCCATCACACACTCCCGAGGTCAGACAAAGAGTGATTTTTCCTCTACACGGTCCAATCAAACAATCCCGGGGTCCGACACAGAGTGAATCTCCCTCCACACCGTCCCATCACACACTCCCGTGGTGAAACACAGAGTGATTATTCCTCTACATGGTTCCATCAAACACTCCCGGGGTCAGACACTGTGTGAATCTCCCTCCACACAGTCCCATCACACACTCCCAGGGTCAGACACAGAGGGATTATTCCTCTACACAGTCCAATCAAACACTCCCGGGGTCAGACACGGAGTGAATCTCCCTCCACACCTTCCCATCACACACTCCCGGGGTCAGTCACAGAGAGATTATTCCTCTACACGGTACCGTCAAACACTCCCGGGGTCAGACACAGAGAGATTATTACTCTACACGGTCCCATCAAACAATCCCGGTGTCAGACACAGAGTCATTATTCCTCTACAAGGTCTCATCAAACTCTTCCGTGGTCAGACACAGAGTGATTATTCCTCAACACGGTACCATCACACTCTCACGGTGTCAGACACAGAGTGAATCTCCCTCTACGCCGTCCCATCACACTCTCCCGGGGTCAGACACAGATTGATGATTCCTCTACACGGTCCCATCAAACATTCCCGGGGTCAGAAACAGAGTGATTATTTCTCTACGCGGCCCCATCAAACGATCCCGGTGGTCAGACACAGAGTGATTATTCCTCTACACGGTACCATCAAACACTCCCAGGATCAGACACAGTGTTATTATTCCTCTACGAGGTCCCATCAAAAACTCCCGGGGTCAGACGCAGAGTGAATCTCCCTCACACCGTCCCATCACACACTCCCGGGATAAGACACAGAGTGATTATTCCTCTACAAGGTCCCATCACACACTACCGGGGTCAGACACAGAGAGATTATTCCTCTACACGGACCCATCAAACACTCCCGGGGTCAGACACAGAGAGATTATTCCTCTACCCGGTCCCATCAAACACTCCCGTGGTCAGCCACAGAGTGATTATTCCTCTACACCGCCCATCACACTCTCCCGGGGTCAGACACAGAGTGAATCTCCCTCCACACCGTCCCATCACACACTCCCGTGGTCAGACACAGAGTGATTTTTCCTCTACACGGTCCAATCAAACACTCCCGGGGTCAGACACAGAGTGATTATTCCTCTACACGGTCCCATCAAACTCTCCCGGGGTCAGCCACAGAGTGATTATTCCTCTACACCGCCCATCACACTCTCCCGGGGTTAGACACACAGTGAATCTCCCTCCACACCGTCCCATCACACACTCCCGGGGTCAGTCACAGAGAGATTATTCCTCTACACGGTACCCTCAAACACTCCCGGGGTCAGACACAGAGTGATTATTACTCTACACGGTCCCATCAAACAATCCCGGTGTCAGACACAGAGTCATTATTCCTCTACAAGGTCTCATCAAACTGTTCCGTGGTCAGACACAAGAGTGATTATTCCTCTACACGGTACCATCACACTCTCCCGGTGTCAGACACAGGGTGAATCTCCTTCAACACTGTCCCATCACACTCTGCCGGGGTCAGACACACAGTGAATATTCCTCTACACGGTCCCATCAAACACTCCCGGGGTCAGACACAGAGTGAATCTCCCTCCACGCCGTTCCATCACACACTCCCGGGGTCAGACACAGAGTGATTATTCCTCTACGTGGTCCCATCAAACATTCGCGGGGTCAGAAACAGAGTGATTATTCCTCTGCGCGGCCCCATCAAACTCTCCCGGGGTCAGACACAGAGTGAATCTCCCTCCACGCCGTCCCATCACACACTCCCTGGGTCAGACACAGAGTGATTATTCCTCTATACGGTCCCATCAAACATTCCCGGGGACAGAAACAGAGTGATTATTCCTCTACGCGGCCCCATCAAACTCTCCCGGGGTCAGACACAGAGTGAATCTCAATCCTCCCCGTCCAATCACACACTCCCGGGGTCAGACACAGAGAGATTATTCCTCTACACGGTACCATCAAACACTGCCGGGGTCAGACACAGAGTGAATCTCCCTCCACACCGTCCCATCACACACTCCCGGGGTAAGACACAGACTGAATCTCATTCCACACCGTACCAACACACTCTCCCGGGTCAGACACAGACTGATTATGCCTCTACACGGTCCCATCACACACTCCCGGGGTCAGACACAGACTGAATCTCCGTCCATACCGTCCCATCATACAATCCCGGGGTCAGACACAGAGTGATTATTCCTCTACACGGTCCCATCAAATACTCCCGGTGTCAGACACAGAGTCATTATTCCACTACACGGTCACATCAAACTCTTCCGGGGTCAGACACAGAGTGATTATTCCTCTACACGGTACCATCACACACTCCCGGTGTCAGACACAGTGTGAATCTCCTTCCACACCGTCCCATCACACTCTCCCGTAAGACACAGAGTGATTATTCCTCTACACGGTCCCATCAAACACTCTCGGGGTCAGACACAGAGTGAATCTCCCTCCACGCCGTCCCATCACACACTCCCTGGGTCCGACACAGAGTGATTATTCCTCTACAAGGCCCCATCAAACTCTCCCGGGGTCAGAAACAGAGTGATTATTCCTCTACACGTTCCAATCAAACGCTCCCGTGTGTCAGACAAAGAGTGATTATTCCTCTACACGGTCCAATGAAACACTCCCGGGGTCGGACACAGAGTGAATCTCCGTCCACACCGTCCCAACACACACTACCGGCGTCAGACAGAGTGATTATTCCTCTACACGGTCCCAGCAAACACTCCCGGGGTCAGACACAGAGTGAATCTCCATTCACACCGCCCCGTCACTAACTCCCGGGGTCAGACACAGATTGATTAAACCTCTACACCGCCCATCACACACTCCCGGGGTCAGACACAGAGAGATTATTCCTCTACACGGTACCATCAAACACTCCCGGGGTCAGACACAGAGAGATTATTCCTCTACCCGGTCCCATCAAACACTCCCGTGGTCAGCCACAGAGTGATTATTCCTCTACACCGCCCATCACACTCTCCCGGGGTCAGACACAGAGTGAATCTCCCTCCACACCGTCCCAGCACACACTCCCGTGGTCAGACACAGAGTGATTTTTCCTCTACACGGTCCAATCAAACACTCCCGGGGTGAGACACAGAGTGATTATTCCTCTACACGGTCCCATCAAACTCTCCCGGGGTCAGCCACAGAGTGATTATTCCTCTACACCGCCCATCACACTCTCCCGGGGTTAGACACACAGTGAATCTCCCTCCACACCGTCCCATCACACACTCCCAGGGTCAGTCACAGAGAGATTATTCCTCTACACGGTACCGTCAAACACTCCCGGGGTCAGACACAGAGTGATTATTACTCTACACGGTCCCATCAAACAATCCCGGTGTCAGACACAGAGTCATTATTCCTCTACAAGGTCTCATCAAACTGTTCCGTGGTCAGACACAGAGTGATTATTCCTCAACACGGTACCATCACACTCTCACGGTGTCAGACACAGAGTGAATCTCCGTCCACACCGTCCCAACACACACTACCGGCGTCAGACAGAGTGATTATTCCTCTACACGTTCCCAGCAAACACTCCCGGGGTCAGACACAGAGTGAATCTCCATCCACACCGTCCCGTCACGAACTCCCGGGGTCAGACACAGATTGATTATACCTCTACACCGCCCATCACACACTCCCGGGGTCAGACACAGAGAGATTATTCCTCTACACGGTACCATCAAACACTCCCGGGGTCAGACACAGAGAGATTATTCCTCTACCCGGTCCCATCAAACACTCCCGTGGTCAGCCACAGAGTGATTATTCCTCTACACCGCCCATCACACTCTCCCGGGGTTAGACACACAGTGAATCTCCCTCCACACCGTCCCATCACACACTCCCGGGGTCAGTCACAGAGAGATTATTCCTCTACACGGTACCGTCAAACACTCCCGGAGTCAGACACAGAGAGATTATTACTCTACACGGTCCCATCAAACAATCCCGGTGTCAGACACAGAGTCATTATTCCTCTACAAGGTCTCATCAAACTGTTCCGTGGTCAGACACAGAGTGATTATTCCTCAACACGGTACCATCACACTCTCACGGTGTCAGACACAGAGTGAATCTCCGTCCACACCGTCCCAACACACACTACCGGCGTCAGACAGAGTGATTATTCCTCTACACGGTCCCAGCAAACACTCCCGGGGTCAGACACAGAGTGAATCTCCATCCACACCGTCCCGTCACGAACTCCCCGGGTCAGACACAGATTGATTATACCTCTACACCGCCCATCACACACTCCCGGGGTCAGACACAGAGAGATTATTCCTCTACACGGTACCATCAAACACTCCCGGGGTCAGACACAGAGAGATTATTCCTCTACCCGGTCCCATCAAACACTCCCGTGGTCAGCCACAGAGTGATTTTTCCTCTACACCGCCCATCACACTCTCCCGGGATCAGCCACAGAGTGATTATTCCTCTACACCGCCCATCACACTCTCCCGGGGTCAGACACAGAGTGAATCTCCGTCCACACCGTCCCAACACACACTACCGGCGTCAGACAGAGTGATTATTCCTCTACACGTTCCCAGCAAACACTCCCGGGGTCAGACACAGAGTGAATCTCCATCCACACCGTCCCGTCACGAACTCCCGGGGTCAGACACAGATTGATTATACCTCTACACCGCCCATCACACACTCCCGGGGTCAGACACAGAGAGATTATTCCTCTACACGGTACCATCAAACACTCCCGGGGTCAGACACAGAGAGATTATTCCTCTACCCGGTCCCATCAAACACTCCCGTGGTCAGCCACAGAGTGATTATTCCTCTACACCGCCCATCACACTCTCCCGGGGTTAGACACACAGTGAATCTCCCTCCACACCGTCCCATCACACACTCCCGGGGTCAGTCACAGAGAGATTATTCCTCTACACGGTACCGTCAAACACTCCCGGAGTCAGACACAGAGAGATTATTACTCTACACGGTCCCATCAAACAATCCCGGTGTCAGACACAGAGTCATTATTCCTCTACAAGGTCTCATCAAACTGTTCCGTGGTCAGACACAGAGTGATTATTCCTCAACACGGTACCATCACACTCTCACGGTGTCAGACACAGAGTGAATCTCCGTCCACACCGTCCCAACACACACTACCGGCGTCAGACAGAGTGATTATTCCTCTACACGGTCCCAGCAAACACTCCCGGGGTCAGACACAGAGTGAATCTCCATCCACACCGTCCCGTCACGAACTCCCCGGGTCAGACACAGATTGATTATACCTCTACACCGCCCATCACACACTCCCGGGGTCAGACACAGAGAGATTATTCCTCTACACGGTACCATCAAACACTCCCGGGGTCAGACACAGAGAGATTATTCCTCTACCCGGTCCCATCAAACACTCCCGTGGTCAGCCACAGAGTGATTTTTCCTCTACATGGTCCAATCAAACACTCCCGGGATCAGCCACAGAGTGATTATTCCTCTACACCGCCCATCACACTCTCCCGGGGTTAGACACACAGTGAATCTCCCTCCACACCGTCCCATCACACACTCCCGGGGTCAGTCACAGAGAGATTATTCCTCTACACCGTACCGTCAAACACTCCCGGGGTCAGACACAGAGAGATTATTACTCTACACGGTCCCATCAAACAATCCCGGTGTCAGACACAGAGTCATTATTCCTCTACAAGGTCTCATCAAACTGTTCCGTGGTCAGACACAGAGTGATTATTCCTCAACACGGTACCATCACACTCTCACGGTGTCAGACACAGAGTGAATCTCCGTCCACACCGTCCCAACACACACTACCGGCGTCAGACAGAGCGATTATTCCTCTACACCGCCCATCACACTCTCCCGGGGTCAGACACAGAGTGAATCTCCCTCCACACCGTCCCATCACACACTCCCGTGGTCAGACACAGAGTGATTTTTCCTCTACACGGTCCAATCAAACACTCCCGGGGTCAGACACAGAGTGATTATTCCTCTACACGGTCCCATCAAACTCTCCCGGGGTCAGCCACAGAGTGATTATTCCTCTACACCGCCCATCACACTCTCCCGGGGTTAGACACACAGTGAATCTCCCTCCACACCGTCCCATCAAACAATCCCGGGGTCAGTCACAGAGAGATTATTCCTCTACACGGTACCGTCAAACACTCCCGGGGTCAGACACAGAGTGATTATTACTCTACACGGTCCCATCAAACAATCCCGGTGTCAGACACAGAGTCATTATTCCTCTACAAGGTCTCATCAAACTGTTCCGTGGTCAGACACAGAGTGATTATTCCTCAACACGGTATAATCACACTCTCACGGTGTCAGACACAGAGTGAATCTCCGTCCACACCGTCCCAACACACACTACCGGCGTCAGACAGAGTGATTATTCCTCTACACGTTCCCAGCAAACACTCCCGGGGTCAGACACAGAGTGAATCTCCATCCACACCGTCCCGTCACGAACTCCCGGGGTCAGACACAGATTGATTATACCTCTACACCGCCCATCACACACTCCCGGGGTCAGACACAGAGAGATTATTCCTCTACACGGTACCATCAAACACTCCCGGGGTCAGACACAGTGAGATTATTCCTCTACATGGTACCATCACACTCTCCCGGTGTCAGACACAGGGTGAATCTCCTTCAACACTGTCCCATCACACTCTGCCGGGGTCAGACACACAGTGAATATTCCTCTACACGGTCCCATCAAACACTCCCGGGGTCAGACACAGAGTGAATCTCCCTCCACGCCGTTCCATCACACACTCCCGGGGTCAGACACAGAGTGATTATTCCTCTACGTGGTCCCATCAAACATTCGCGGGGTCAGAAACAGAGTGATTATTCCTCTGCGCGGCCCCATCAAACTCTCCCGGGGTCAGACACAGAGTGAATCTCCCTCCACGCCGTCCCATCACACACTCCCTGGGTCAGACACAGAGTGATTATTCCTCTATACGGTCCCATCAAACATTCCCGGGGACAGAAACAGAGTGATTATTCCTCTACGCGGCCCCATCAAACTCTCCCGGGGTCAGACACAGAGTGAATCTCAATCCTCCCCGTCCAATCACACACTCCCGGGGTCAGACACAGAGAGATTATTCCTCTACACGGTACCATCAAACACTGCCGGGGTCAGACACAGAGTGAATCTCCCTCCACACCGTCCCATCACACACTCCCGGGGTAAGACACAGACTGAATCTCATTCCACACCGTACCAACACACTCTCCCGGGTCAGACACAGACTGATTATGCCTCTACACGGTCCCATCACACACTCCCGGGGTCAGACACAGACTGAATCTCCGTCCATACCGTCCCATCATACAATCCCGGGGTCAGACACAGAGTGATTATTCCTCTACACGGTCCCATCAAATACTCCCGGTGTCAGACACAGAGTCATTATTCCACTACACGGTCACATCAAACTCTTCCGGGGTCAGACACAGAGTGATTATTCCTCTACACGGTACCATCACACACTCCCGGTGTCAGACACAGTGTGAATCTCCTTCCACACCGTCCCATCACACTCTCCCGTAAGACACAGAGTGATTATTCCTCTACACGGTCCCATCAAACACTCTCGGGGTCAGACACAGAGTGAATCTCCCTCCACGCCGTCCCATCACACACTCCCTGGGTCCGACACAGAGTGATTATTCCTCTACAAGGCCCCATCAAACTCTCCCGGGGTCAGACACAGAGTGATTATTCCTCTACACGTTCCAATCAAACGCTCCCGTGTGTCAGACAAAGAGTGATTATTCCTCTACACGGTCCAATGAAACACTCCCGGGGTCGGACACAGAGTGAATCTCCGTCCACACCGTCCCAACACACACTACCGGCGTCAGACAGAGTGATTATTCCTCTACACGGTCCCAGCAAACACTCCCGGGGTCAGACACAGAGTGAATCTCCATCCACACCGCCCCGTCACTAACTCCCGGGGTCAGACACAGATTGATTAAACCTCTACACCGCCCATCACACACTCCCGGGGTCAGACACAGAGAGATTATTCCTCTACACGGTACCATCAAACACTCCCGGGGTCAGACACAGAGAGATTATTCCTCTACCCGGTCCCATCAAACACTCCCGTGGTCAGCCACAGAGTGATTATTCCTCTACACCGCCCATCACACTCTCCCGGGGTCAGACACAGAGTGAATCTCCCTCCACACCGTCCCAGCACACACTCCCGTGGTCAGACACAGAGTGATTTTTCCTCTACACGGTCCAATCAAACACTCCCGGGGTGAGACACAGAGTGATTATTCCTCTACACGGTCCCATCAAACTCTCCCGGGGTCAGCCACAGAGTGATTATTCCTCTACACCGCCCATCACACTCTCCCGGGGTTAGACACACAGTGAATCTCCCTCCACACCGTCCCATCACACACTCCCAGGGTCAGTCACAGAGAGATTATTGCTCTACACGGTACCGTCAAACACTCCCGGGGTCAGACACAGAGTGATTATTACTCTACACGGTCCCATCAAACAATCCCGGTGTCAGACACAGAATCATTATTCCTCTACAAGGTCTCATCAAACTGTTCCGTGGTCAGACACAGAGTGATTATTCCTCAACACGGTACCATCACACTCTCACGGTGTCAGACACAGAGTGAATCTCCGTCCACACCGTCCCAACACACACTACCGGCGTCAGACAGAGTGATTATTCCTCTACACGGTCCCAGCAAACACTCCCGGGGTCAGACACAGAGTGAATCTCCATCCACACCGTCCCGTCACGAACTCCCGGGGTCAGACACAGATTGATTATACCTCTACACCGCCCATCACACACTCCCGGGGTCAGACACAGAGAGATTATTCCTCTACACGGTACCATCAAACACTCCCGGGGTCAGACACAGAGAGATTATTCCTCTACCCGGTCCCATCAAACACTCCCGTGGTCAGCCACAGAGTGATTATTCCTCTACACCGCCCATCACACTCTCCCGGGGTTAGACACACAGTGAATCTCCCTCCACACCGTCCCATCACACACTCCCGGGGTCAGTCACAGAGAGATTATTCCTCTACACGGTACCGTCAAACACTCCCGGAGTCAGACACAGAGAGATTATTACTCTACACGGTCCCATCAAACAATCCCGGTGTCAGACACAGAGTCATTATTCCTCTACAAGGTCTCATCAAACTGTTCCGTGGTCAGACACAGAGTGATTATTCCTCAACACGGTACCATCACACTCTCACGGTGTCAGACACAGAGTGAATCTCCGTCCACACCGTCCCAACACACACTACCGGCGTCAGACAGAGTGATTATTCCTCTACACGGTCCCAGCAAACACTCCCGGGGTCAGACACAGAGTGAATCTCCATCCACACCGTCCCGTCACGAACTCCCCGGGTCAGACACAGATTGATTATACCTCTACACCGCCCATCACACACTCCCGGGGTCAGACACAGAGAGATTATTCCTCTACACGGTACCATCAAACACTCCCGGGGTCAGACACAGAGAGATTATTCCTCTACCCGGTCCCATCAAACACTCCCGTGGTCAGCCACAGAGTGATTATTCCTCTACACCGCCCATCACACTCTCCCGGGGTCAGACACAGAGTGAATCTCCCTCCACACCGTCCCATCACACACTCCCGTGGTCAGACACAGAGTGATTTTTCCTCTACATGGTCCAATCAAACACTCCCGGGATCAGCCACAGAGTGATTATTCCTCTACACCGCCCATCACACTCTCCCGGGGTTAGACACACAGTGAATCTCCCTCCACACCGTCCCATCACACACTCCCGGGGTCAGTCACAGAGAGATTATTCCTCTACACCGTACCGTCAAACACTCCCGGGGTCAGACACAGAGAGATTATTACTCTACACGGTCCCATCAAACAATCCCGGTGTCAGACACAGAGTCATTATTCCTCTACAAGGTCTCATCAAACTGTTCCGTGGTCAGACACAGAGTGATTATTCCTCAACACGGTACCATCACACTCTCACGGTGTCAGACACAGAGTGAATCTCCGTCCACACCGTCCCAACACACACTACCGGCGTCAGACAGAGCGATTATTCCTCTACACCGCCCATCACACTCTCCCGGGGTCAGACACAGAGTGAATCTCCCTCCACACCGTCCCATCACACACTCCCGTGGTCAGACACAGAGTGATTTTTCCTCTACACGGTCCAATCAAACACTCCCGGGGTCAGACACAGAGTGATTATTCCTCTACACGGTCCCATCAAACTCTCCCGGGGTCAGCCACAGAGTGATTATTCCTCTACACCGCCCATCACACTCTCCCGGGGTTAGACACACAGTGAATCTCCCTCCACACCGTCCCATCAAACAATCCCGGGGTCAGTCACAGAGAGATTATTCCTCTACACGGTACCGTCAAACACTCCCGGGGTCAGACACAGAGTGATTATTACTCTACACGGTCCCATCAAACAATCCCGGTGTCAGACACAGAGTCATTATTCCTCTACAAGGTCTCATCAAACTGTTCCGTGGTCAGACACAGAGTGATTATTCCTCAACACGGTACCATCACACTCTCACGGTGTCAGACACAGAGTGAATCTCCGTCCACACCGTCCCAACACACACTACCGGCGTCAGACAGAGTGATTATTCCTCTACACGTTCCCAGCAAACACTCCCGGGGTCAGACACAGAGTGAATCTCCATCCACACCGTCCCGTCACGAACTCCCGGGGTCAGACACAGATTGATTATACCTCTACACCGCCCATCACACACTCCCGGGGTCAGACACAGAGAGATTATTCCTCTACACGGTACCATCAAACACTCCCGGGGTCAGACACAGTGAGATTATTCCTCTACACGGTCCCATCAAACACTCCCGGGGTCAGACACAGAGTGAATCTCCCTCCACGCCGTTCCATCACACACTCCCGGGGTCAGACACAGAGTGATTATTCCTCTACGTGGTCCCATCAAACATTCGCGGGGTCAGAAACAGAGTGATTATTCCTCTGCGCGGCCCCATCAAACTCTCCCGGGGTCAGACACAGAGTGAATCTCCCTCCACGCCGTCCCATCACACACTCCCTGGGTCAGACACAGAGTGATTATTCCTCTATACGGTCCCATCAAACATTCCCGGGGACAGAAACAGAGTGATTATTCCTCTACGCGGCCCCATCAAACTCTCCCGGGGTCAGACACAGAGTGAATCTCAATCCTCCCCGTCCAATCACACACTCCCGGGGTCAGACACAGAGAGATTATTCCTCTACACGGTACCATCAAACACTGCCGGGGTCAGACACAGAGTGAATCTCCCTCCACACCGTCCCATCACACACTCCCGGGGTAAGACACAGACTGAATCTCATTCCACACCGTACCAACACACTCTCCCGGGTCAGACACAGACTGATTATGACTCTACACGGTCCCATCACACACTCCCGGGGTCAGACACAGACTGAATCTCCGTCCATACCGTCCCATCATACAATCCCGGGGTCAGACACAGAGTGATTATTCCTCTACACGGTCCCATCAAATACTCCCGGTGTCAGACACAGAGTCATTATTCCACTACACGGTCACATCAAACTCTTCCGGGGTCAG
The DNA here is from genome assembly GCF_030144855.1 of Hypanus sabinus. NCBI lineage: Eukaryota > Metazoa > Chordata > Chondrichthyes > Myliobatiformes > Dasyatidae > Hypanus > Hypanus sabinus. Next base: position 61,116 of record NW_026779428.1, read on the forward strand.
ACACAGAGTGATTATTCCTCTACACGGTACCATCACACACTCCCGGTGTCAGACACAGTGTGAATCTCCTTCCACACCGTCCCATCACACTCTCCCGTAAGACACAGAGTGATTATTCCTCTACACGGTCCCATCAAACACTCTCGGGGTCAGACACAGAGTGAATCTCCCTCCACGCCGTCCCATCACACACTCCCTGGGTCCGACACAGAGTGATTATTCCTCTACAAGGCCCCATCAAACTCTCCCGGGGTCAGACACAGAGTGATTATTCCTCTACACGTTCCAATCAAACGCTCCCGTGTGTCAGACAAAGAGTGATTATTCCTCTACACGGTCCAATGAAACACTCCCGGGGTCGGACACAGAGTGAATCTCCGTCCACACCGTCCCAACACACACTACCGGCGTCAGACAGAGTGATTATTCCTCTACACGGTCCCAGCAAACACTCCCGGGGTCAGACACAGAGTGAATCTCCATCCACACCGCCCCGTCACTAACTCCCGGGGTCAGACACAGATTGATTAAACCTCTACACCGCCCATCACACACTCCCGGGGTCAGACACAGAGAGATTATTCCTCTACACGGTACCATCAAACACTCCCGGGGTCAGACACAGAGAGATTATTCCTCTACCCGGTCCCATCAAACACTCCCGTGGTCAGCCACAGAGTGATTATTCCTCTACACCGCCCATCACACTCTCCCGGGGTCAGACACAGAGTGAATCTCCCTCCACACCGTCCCAGCACACACTCCCGTGGTCAGACACAGAGTGATTTTTCCTCTACACGGTCCAATCAAACACTCCCGGGGTCAGACACAGAGTGATTATTCCTCTACACGTTCCCATCAAACTCTCCCGGGGTCAGCCACAGAGTGATTATTCCTCTACACCGCCCATCACACTCTCCCGGGGTTAGACACACAGTGAATCTCCCTCCACACCGTCCCATCACACACTCCCGGGGTCAGTCACAGAGAGATTATTCCTCTACACGGTACCGTCAAACACTCCCGGGGTCAGACACAGAGTGATTATTACTCTACACGGTCCCATCAAACAATCCCGGTGTCAGACACAGAGTCATTATTCCTCTACAAGGTCTCATCAAACTGTTCCGTGGTCAGACACAGAGTGATTATTCCTCAACACGGTACCATCACACTCTCACGGTGTCAGACACAGAGTGAATCTCCGTCCACACCGTCCCAACACACACTACCGGCGTCAGACAGAGTGATTATTCCTCTACACGGTCCCAGCAAACACTCCCGGGGTCAGACACAGAGTGAATCTCCATCCACACCGTCCCGTCACGAACTCCCGGGGTCAGACACAGATTGATTATACCTCTACACCGCCCATCACACACTCCCGGGGTCAGACACAGAGAGATTATTCCTCTACACGGTACCATCAAACACTCCCGGGGTCAGACACAGAGAGATTATTCCTCTACCCGGTCCCATCAAACACTCCCGTGGTCAGCCACAGAGTGATTATTCCTCTACACCGCCCATCACACTCTCCCGTGGTTAGACACACAGTGAATCTCCCTCCACACCGTCCCATCACACACTCCCGGGGTCAGTCACAGAGAGATTATTCCTCTACACGGTACCGTCAAACACTCCCGGGGTCAGACACAGAGTGATTATTACTCTACACGGTCCCATCAAACAATCCCGGTGTCAGACACAGAGTCATTATTCCTCTACAAGGTCTCATCAAACTGTTCCGTGGTCAGACACAGAGTGATTATTCCTCAACACGGTACCATCACACTCTCACGGTGTCAGACACAGAGTGAATCTCCGTCCACACCGTCCCAACACACACTACCGGCGTCAGACAGAGTGATTATTCCTCTACACGTTCCCAGCAAACACTCCCGGGGTCAGACACAGAGTGAATCTCCATCCACACCGTCCCGTCACGAACTCCCGGGGTCAGACACAGATTGATTATACCTCTACACCGCCCATCACACACTCCCGGGGTCAGACACAGAGAGATTATTCCTCTACACGGTACCATCAAACACTCCCGGGGTCAGACACAGTGAGATTATTCCTCTACCCGGTCCCATCAAACACTCCCGTGGTCAGCCACAGAGTGATTATTCCTCTACACCGCCCATCACACTCTCCCGGGGTTAGACACACAGTGAATCTCCCTCCACACCGTCCCATCACACACTCCCGCGGTCAGTCACAGAGAGATTATTCCTCTACACGGTACCGTCAAACACTCCCGGAGTCAGACACAGAGAGATTATTACTCTACACGGTCCCATCAAACAATCCCGGTGTCAGACACAGAGTCATTATTCCTCTACAAGGTCTCATCAAACTGTTCCGTGGTCAGACACAGAGTGATTATTCCTCAACACGGTACCATCACACTCTCACGGTGTCAGACACAGAGTGAATCTCCGTCCACACCGTCCCAACACACACTACCGGCGTCAGACAGAGTGATTATTCCTCTACACGGTCCCAGCAAACACTCCCGGGGTCAGACACAGAGTGAATCTCCATCCACACCGTCCCGTCACGAACTCCCCGGGTCAGACACAGATTGATTATACCTCTACACCGCCCATCACACACTCCCGGGGTCAGACACAGAGAGATTATTCCTCTACACGGTACCATCAAACACTCCCGGGGTCAGACACAGAGAGATTATTCCTCTACCCGGTCCCATCAAACACTCCCGTGGTCAGCCACAGAGTGATTATTCCTCTACACCGCCCATCACACTCTCCCGGGGTCAGACACAGAGTGAATCTCCCTCCACACCGTCCCATCACACACTCCCGTGGTCAGACACAGAGTGATTTTTCCTCTACACGGTCCAATCAAACACTCCCGGGGTCAGACACAGAGTGATTATTCCTCTGCACGGTCCCATCAAACTCTCCCGGGGTCAGCCACAGAGTGATTATTCCTCTACACCGCCCATCACACTCTCCCGGGGTTAGACACACAGTGAATCTCCCTCCACACCGTCCCATCACACACTCCCGGGGTCAGTCACAGAGAGATTATTCCTCTACACCGTACCGTCAAACACTCCCGGGGTCAGACACAGAGAGATTATTACTCTACACGGTCCCATCAAACAATCCCGGTGTCAGACACAGAGTCATTATTCCTCTACAAGGTCTCATCAAACTGTTCCGTGGTCAGACACAGAGTGATTATTCCTCAACACGGTACCATCACACTCTCACGGTGTCAGACACAGAGTGATTCTCCGTCCACACCGTCCCAACACACACTACCGGCGTCAGACAGAGTGATTATTCCTCTACACCGCCCATCACACTCTCCCGGGGTCAGACACAGAGTGAATCTCCCTCCACACCGTCCCATCACACACTCCCGTGGTCAGACACAGAGTGATTTTTCCTCTACACGGTCCAATCAAACACTCCCGGTGTCAGCACAGAGTGATTATTCCTCTACACGGTCCCATCAAACTCTCCCGGGGTCAGACACAGAGTGATTATTCCTCTACACGGTCCCATCAAACTCTCCCGGGGTCAGCCACAGAGTGATTATTCCTCTACACCGCCCATCACACTCTCCCGGGGTTAGACACACAGTGAATCTCCCTCCACACCGTCCCATCACACACTCCCGGGGTCAGTCACAGAGAGATTATTCCTCTACACGGTACCGTCAAACACTCCCGGGGTCAGACACAGAGTGATTATTACTCTACACGGTCCCATCAAACAATCCCGGTGTCAGACACAGAGTCATTATTCCTCTACAAGGTCTCATCAAACTGTTCCGTGGTCAGACACAGAGTGATTATTCCTCAACACGGTACCATCACACTCTCACGGTGTCAGACACAGAGTGAATCTCCGTCCACACCGTCCCAACACACACTACCGGCGTCAGACAGAGTGATTATTCCTCTACACGTTCCCAGCAAACACTCCCGGGGTCAGACACAGAGTGAATCTCCATCCACACCGTCCCGTCACGAACTCCCGGGGTCAGACACAGATTGATTATACCTCTACACCGCCCATCACACACTCCCGGGGTCAGACACAGAGAGATTATTCCTCTACACGGTACCATCAAACACTCCCGGGGTCAGACACAGTGAGATTATTCCTCTACCCTGTCCCATCAAACACTCCCGTGGTCAGCCACAGAGTGATTATTCCTCTACACCGCCCATCACACTCTCCCGGGGTTAGACACACAGTGAATCTCCCTCCACACCGTCCCATCACACACTCCCGCGGTCAGTCACAGAGAGATTATTCCTCTACACGGTACCGTCAAACACTCCCGGGGTCAGACACAGAGAGATTATTACTCTACACGGTCCCATCAAACAATCCCGGTGTCAGACACAGAGTCATTATTCCTCTACAAGGTCTCATCAAACTGTTCCGTGGTCAGACACAGAGTGATTATTCCTCAACACGGTACCATCACACTCTCACGGTGTCAGACACAGAGTGAATCTCCGTCCACACCGTCCCAACACACACTACCGGCGTCAGACAGAGTGATTATTCCTCTACACGGTCCCAGCAAACACTCCCTGGGTCAGACACAGAGTGAATCTCCATCCACACCGTCCCGTCACGAACTCCCGGGGTCAGACACAGATTGATTATACCTCTACACCGCCCATCACACACTCCCGGGGTCAGACACAGAGAGATTATTCCTCTACACGGTACCATCAAACACTCCCGGGGTCAGACACAGAGAGATTATTCCTCTACCCGGTCCCATCAAACACTCCCGTGGTCAGCCACAGAGTGATTATTCCTCTACACCGCCCATCACACTCTCCCGGGGTCAGACACAGAGTGAATCTCCCTCCACACCGTCCCATCACACACTCCCGTGGTCAGACACAGAGTGATTTTTCCTCTACACGGTCCAATCAAACACTCCCGGGGTCAGACACAGAGTGATTATTCCTCTACACGGTCCCATCAAACTCTCCCGGGGTCAGCCACAGAGTGATTATTCCTCTACACCGCCCATCACACTCTCCCGGGGTTAGACACACAGTGAATCTCCCTCCACACCGTCCCATCACACACTCCCGTGGTCAGTCACATAGAGATTATTCCTCTACACGGTACCGTCAAACACTCCCGGGGTCAGACACAGAGAGATTATTACTCTACACGGTCCCATCAAACAATCCCGGTGTCAGACACAGAGTCATTATTCCTCTACAAGGTCTCATCAAACTGTTCCGTGGTCAGACACAGAGTGATTATTCCTCAACACGGTACCATCACACTCTCACGGTGTCAGACACAGAGTGAATCTCCCTCTACGCCGTCCCATCACACTCTCCCGGGGTCAGACACAGATTGATGATTCCTCTACACGGCCCCATCAAACTCTCCCTGGTTCAGACACAGAGTGATTATTACTCTACACGGTCCCATCAAACGATCCCGGTGGTCAGACACAGAGTGATTATTCCTCTACACGGTACCATCAAACACTCCCAGGGTCAGACACAGTGTTATTATTGCTCTACGCGGTCCCATCAAAAACTCCCGGGGTCAGACGCAGAGTGAATCTCCCTCACACCGTCCCATCACACACTCCCGGGGTAAGACACAGAGTGATTATTCCTCTACAAGGTCCCATCAAACACTACCGGGGACAGACACAGAGTGAATCTCAATTCCCACCGTCCCATCACACACTCCCGGGGTCAGACACAGAGAGTTTATTCATCTACACGGTACCATGAAACACTCCCGGGGTCAGACACAGAGAGATTATTCCTCTACACGGACCCATCAAACACTCCCGGGGTCAGACACAGAGTGAATCTCAATCCTCACCGTCCAATCACACACACCCGAGGTCAGACACAGAGAGATTATTCCTCTACACGGTACCATCAAACACTCCCGGGGTCAGACACAGAGAGATTATTCCTCTACACGGACCCATCAAACACTCCCGGTGTCAGACACAGTCATTATTCCTCTACAAGGTCACATCAAACACTTCCGTGGTCAGACACAGAGTGATTATTACTCTACACGGCCCCATCAATCTCTCCCGGGGTCAGACACAGGGTGATTATTCCTCGACACGGTCCCATCAAACACTCCGGGGGTAAGACACAGAGTGATTATTCCACTACAAGGTCCCATCAAACACTCCCGGGGTCAGGCACAGAGTGAATCTCAATCCACACCGTCCCATCACACACTCCCGGGGTCAGACACGGAGAGATTATTCCTCTACACGGTCCCATCAAACACTCCCGGGGTCAGACATATACTGAATCTCCCTCCACACTGTCCCATCACACACTCCCGTGATCAGACACAGAGTGATTAATCCTCTACACCGACGCATCACACTCTCCCGTGGTCAAACACAGAGTGATTACTCCTCTACACGGTTCCATCGAACACTCCCGGGGTCAGAATCAGGGTGAATCTCCCTCCACACCGTCCCATCACACATTCCCGGGGTCAGTCACAGAGTGATTATCGATCTACACGGTCCCATCAAACACTCCCGGGGTCAGACACAGAGTGAATCTCGGTCCACACCGTCCCATCACACACTCCCGGGGTCAGACACAGAGAGATTATTCCTCTACACGGTCCCATCAAACACTCCCGGTGTCAGACACAGAGTCATTATTCCTCTACAAGGTCTCATCAAACTATTCCGTGGTCAGAGACAGAGTGATTATTCCTCTACACGGTACCATCACACTCTCCCGGTGTCAGACACAGGGTGAATCTCCTTCAACACTGTCCCATCACACTCTGCCGGGGTCAGACACACAGTGAATATTCCTCTACACGGTCCCATCAAACACTCCGGGGGTCAGACACAGAGTGAATCTCCCTCCACGCCGTTCCATCACACACTCCCGGGGTCAGACACAGAGTGATTATTCCTCTACGTGGTCCCATCAAACATTCGCGGGGTCAGATACAGAGTGATTATTCCTCTGCGCGGCCCCATCAAACTCTCCCGGGGTCAGACACAGAGTGAATCTCCCTCCACGCCGTCCCATCACACACTCCCTGGGTCAGACACAGAGTGATTATTCCTCTATACGGTCCCATCAAACATTCCCGGGGACAGAAACAGAGTGATTATTCCTCTACGCGGCCCCATCAAACTCTCCCGGGGTCAGACACAGAGTGAATCTCAATCCTCCCCGTCCAATCACACACTCCCGGGGTCAGACACAGAGAGATTATTCCTCTACACGGTACCATCAAACACTGCCGGGGTCAGACACAGAGTGAATCTACCTCCACACCGTCCCATCACACACTCCCGGGGAAAGACACAGACTGAATCTCATTCCACACCGTACCAACACACTCTCCCGGGTCAGACACAGACTGATTATGCCTCTACACGGTCCCATCACACACTCCCGGTGTCAGACACAGTGTGAATCTCCTTCCACGCCGTCCCATCACACACTCCCTGAGTCCGACACAGAGTGATTATTCCTCTACAAGGCCCCATCAAACACTCTCGGGGTCAGACACAGAGTGAATCTCCCTCCACGCCGTCCCATCACACACTCCCTGGGTCCGACACAGAGTGATTATTCCTCTACAAGGCCCCATCAAACTCTCCCGGGGTCAGACACAGAGTGAATATTCCTCTACACGTTCCAATCAAACGCTCCCGTGTGTCAGACAAAGAGTGATTATTCCTCTACACGGTCCCATGAAACACTCCCGGGGTCGGACACAGAGTGAATCTCCGTCCACACCGTCCCGTCACGAACTCCCGGGGTCAGACACAGATTGATTATACCTCTACACCGCCCATCACACACTCCCGGGGTCAGCCACAGAGTGATTATTCCTCTACCCGGTCCCATCAAACACTCCCGTGGTCAGCCACAGAGTGATTATTCCTCTACACCGCCCATCACACTCTCCCGGGGTCAGACACAGAGTGAATCTCCCTCCACACCGTCCCATCACACACTCCCGTGGTCAGACACAGAGTGATTTTTCCTCTACACGGTCCAATCAAACACTCCCGGGGTCAGACACAGAGTGATTATTCCTCTACACGGTCCCATCAAACTCTCCCGGGGTCAGCCACAGAGTGATTATTCCTCTACACCGCCCATCACACTCTCCCGGGGTTAGACACACAGTGAATCTCCCTCCACACCGTCCCATCACACACTCCCGAGGTCAGACAAAGAGTGATTTTTCCTCTACACGGTCCAATCAAACAATCCCGGGGTCCGACACAGAGTGAATCTCCCTCCACACCGTCCCATCACACACTCCCGTGGTGAAACACAGAGTGATTATTCCTCTACATGGTTCCATCAAACACTCCCGGGGTCAGACACTGTGTGAATCTCCCTCCACACAGTCCCATCACACACTCCCAGGGTCAGACACAGAGGGATTATTCCTCTACACAGTCCAATCAAACACTCCCGGGGTCAGACACGGAGTGAATCTCCCTCCACGCCGTCCCATCACACACTCCCGGGGTCAGTCACTGAGAGATTATTCCTCTACACGGTACCGTCAAACACTCCCGGGGTCAGACACAGAGAGATTATTACTCTACACGGTCCCATCAAACAATCCCGGTGTCAGACACTGAGTCATTCTTCCTCTACAAGGTCTCATCAAACTCTTCCGTGGTCAGACACAGAGTGATTATTCCTCAACACGGTACCATCACACTCTCACGGTGTCAGACACAGAGTGAATCTCCCTCTACGCCGTCCCATCACAGACTCCCGGGGTAAGACACAGACTGAATCTCATTCCACACCGTACCAACACACTCTCCCGGGTCAGACACAGACTGATTATGCCTCTACACGGTCCCATCACACACTCCCGGTGTCAGACACAGTGTGAATCTCCTTCCACGTGGTCCCATCACACACTCCCTGAGTCCGACACAGAGTGATTATTCCTCTACAAGGCCCCGTCAAACTCTCCCGGGGTCAGACACAGAGTGATTATTCCTCTACACGTTCCAATCAAACGCTCCCGTGTGTCAGACACAGAGTGATTATTCCTCTACACGGTCACAGCAAACACTCCCGGGGTCAGACACAGAGTGAATCTCCATCCACACCGTCCCGTCACGAACTCCCGGGGTCAGACACAGATTGATTATACCTCTACACCGCCCATCACACACTCCCGGGGTCAGACACAGAGAGATTATTCCTCTACACGGTACCATCAAACACTCCCGGGGTCAGACACAGAGAGATTATTCCTCTACCCGGTCCCATCAAACACTCCCGTGGTCAGCCACAGAGTGATTATTCCTCTACACCGCCCATCACACTCTCCCGGGGTCAGACACAGTGAATCTCCCTCCACACCGTCCCATCACACACTCCCGTGGTCAGACACAGAGTGATTTTTCCTCTACACGGTCCAATCAAACACTCCCGGGGTCAGACACAGAGTGATTATTCCTCTACACGGTCCCATCAAACTCTCCCGGGGTCAGCCACAGAGTGATTATTCCTCTACACCGCCCATCACACTCTCCCGGGGTTAGACACACAGTGAATCTCCCTCCACACCGTCCCATCACACACTCCCGAGGTCAGACAAAGAGTGATTTTTCCTCTACACGGTCCAATCAAACAATCCCGGGGTCCGACACAGAGTGAATCTCCCTCCACACCGTCCCATCACACACTCCCGTGGTCAGACACAGAGTGATTTTTCCTCTACACGGTCCAATCAAACACTCCCGGGGTCAGACACAGAGTGATTATTCCTCTACACCGCCCATCACACTCTCCCGGGGTTAGACACACAGTGAATCTCCCTCCACACCGTCCCATCACACACTCCCGAGGTCAGACAAAGAGTGATTTTTCCTCTACACGGTCCAATCAAACAATCCCGGGGTCCGACACAGAGTGAATCTCCCTCCACACCGTCCCATCACACACTCCCGTGGTGAAACACAGAGTGATTATTCCTCTACATGGTTCCATCAAACACTTCCGGGGTCAGACACTGTGTGAATCTCCCTCCACACAGTCCCATCACACACTCCCAGGGTCAGACACAGAGGGATTATTCCTCTACACAGTCCAATCAAACTCTCCCGGGGTCAGACACGGAGTGAATCTCCCTCCACGCCGTCCCATCACACACTCCCGGGGTCAGTCACTGAGAGATTATTCCTCTACACGGTACCGTCAAACACTCCCGGGGTCAGACACAGAGAGATTATTACTCTACACGGTCCCATCAAACAATCCCGGTGTCAGACACTGAGTCATTCTTCCTCTACAAGGTCTCATCAAACTCTTCCGTGGTCAGACACAGAGTGATTATTCCTCAACACGGTACCATCACACTCTCACGGTGTCAGACACAGAGTGAATCTCCCTCTACGCCGTCCCATCACAGACTCCCGGGGTAAGACACAGACTGAATCTCATTCCACACCGTACCAACACACTCTCCCGGGTCAGACACAGACTGATTATGCCTCTACACGGTCCCATCACACACTCCCGGTGTCAGACACAGTGTGAATCTCCTTCCACGCCGTCCCATCACACACTCCCTGAGTCCGACACAGAGTGATTATTCCTCTACAAGGCCCCATCAAACTCTCCCGGGGTCAGACACAGAGTGATTATTCCTCTACACGTTCCAATCAAACGCTCCCGTGTGTCAGACAAAGAGTGATTATTCCTCTACACGGTCCCATGAAACACTCCCGGGGTCGGACACAGAGTGAATCTCCGTCCACACCGTCCCAACACACACTACCGGCGTCAGACAGAGTGATTATTCCTCTACACGGTCCCAGCAAACACTCCCGGGGTCAGACACAGAGTGAATCTCCATCCACACCGTCCCGTCACGAACTCCCGGGGTCAGACACAGATTGATTATACCTCTACACCGCCCATCACACACTCCCGGGGTCAGACACAGAGAGATTATTCCTCTGCACGGTACCATCAAACACTCCCGGGGTCAGACACAGAGAGATTATTCCTCTACCCGGTCCCATCAAACACTCCCGTGGTCAGCCACAGAGTGATTATTCCTCTACACCGCCCATCACACTCTCCCGGGGTCAGACACAGAGTGAATCTCCCTCCACACCGTCCCATCACACACTCCCGTGGTCAGTCACAGAGTGATTTTTCCTCTACACGGTCCAATCAAACACTCCCGGGGTCAGACACAGAGTGATTATTCCTCTACACGTTCCCATCAAACTCTCCCGGGGTCAGCCACAGAGTGATTATTCCTCTACACCACCCATCACACTCTCCCGGGGTTAGACACACAGTGATTCTCCCTCCACACCGTCCCATCACACACTCCCGAGGTCAGACAAAGAGTGATTTTTCCTCTACACGGTCCAATCAAACAATCCCGGGGTCCGACACAGAGTGAATCTCCCTCCACACCGTCCCATCACACACTCCCGTGGTGAAACACAGAGTGATTATTCCTCTACATGGTTCCATCAAACACTCCCGGGGTCAGACACTGTGTGAATCTCCCTCCACACAGTCCCATCACACACTCCCAGGGTCAGACACAGAGGGATTATTCCTCTACACAGTCCAATCAAACACTCCCGGGGTCAGACACGGAGTGAATCTCCCTCCACACCGTCCCATCACACACTCCCGGGGTCAGTCACAGAGAGATTATTCCTCTACACGGTACCGTCAAACACTCCCGGGGTCAGACACAGAGAGATTATTACTCTACACGGTCCCATCAAACAATCCCGGTGTCAGACACAGAGTCATTATTCCTCTACAAGGTCTCATCAAACTCTTCCGTGGTCAGACACAGAGTGATTATTCCTCAACACGGTACCATCACACTCTCACGGTGTCAGACACAGAGTGAATCTCCCTCTACGCCGTCCCATCACACTCTCCCGGGGTCAGACACAGATTGATGATTCCTCTACACGGTCCCATCAAACATTCCCGGGGTCAGAAACAGAGTGATTATTCCTCTACGCGGCCCCATCAAACGATCCCGGTGGTCAGACACAGAGTGATTATTCCTCTACACGGTACCATCAAACACTCCCAGGATCAGACACAGTGTTATTATTCCTCTACGAGGTCCCATCAAAAACTCCCGGGGTCAGACGCAGAGTGAATCTCCCTCACACCGTCCCATCACACACTCCCGGGATAAGACACAGAGTGATTATTCCTCTACAAGGTCCCATCAAACACTACCGGGGTCAGACACAGAGAGATTATTCCTCTACACGGACCCATCAAACACTCCCGGGGTCAGACACAGAGTGAATCTCAATCCTCACCGTCCAATCACACACACCCGGGGTCAGACACAGAGAGATTATTCCTCTACACGGTACCATCAAACACACCCGGGGTCAGACACAGAGAGATTATTCCTCTACACGGTCCCATCAAACACACCCGGTGTCAGACACAGTCATTATTCCTCTACAAGGTCACATCAAACACTTCCGTGGTCAGACACAGAGTGATTATTCCTCTACACGGCCCCATCAATCTCTCCCGGGGTCAGACACAGGGTGATTATTCCTCGACAGGGTCACATCAAACGCTCCCGGGGGTCTCGCACAGAGTTATTATTCCTCTACACGGTCCCATCAAACACTCCGGGGGCAAGACACAGAGTGATTATTCCACTACAAGGTCCCATCAAACACTCCCGGGGTCAGACACAGAGTGAATCTCAATCCACACCGTCCCATCACACACTCCCGGGGTCAGACACGGAGAGATTATTCCTCTACACGGTCCCATCAAACACACCGGGGGTCAGGCACAGAGTGAATCTCAATCCTCACCGTCCCGTCACACACTCCCGGGGTCAGACACAGAGAGATTATTCCTCCACACGGTACCATCAAACACTCCCGGGGTCAGACACAGAGAGATTATTCCTCTACACGGTCCCATCAAACACTCCCGGGGTCAGACACAGAGTCATTATTCCTCTACACGGTGACATCAAACTCTTCCGGGGTCAGACACAGAGTGATTATTCCTCTACACGGTACCATCACACACTCCCGGTGTCAGACACAGTGTGAATCTCCTTCCACACCGTCCCATCACACTCTCCCGGGGTAAGACACAGAGTGATTATTCCTCTACACTGTCCCATTTAAAACTCCCGGGGTCAGACACAGAGTGAATCTCCCGCCACGCCGTCCCATCACACACTCCCGGGGTCCGACACAGAGTGATTATTCCTCTACAAGGTCCCATCAAACACACCCGGGGTCAGACACAGAGTGATTATTCCTCTACACGGTCCCATCAAACGCTCCCGTTTGTCAGACACAGAGTGATTATTCCTCTACACGGTCCCATGGAACACTCCCGGGGTCGGACACAGAGTGAATCTCCGTCCACACCGTCCCGACACACTCTCCCGGGGTCAGACACAGAGTGATTATTCCTCTACACCGCCCATCACACACTCCCGGGGTCAGACATAGAGTGAATCTCCCTCCACACGGTCCCATCAAACACTGCCGGTGTCAGACACAGAGTGAATCTCACTCCACACCGTCCCATCACACTCCCGGGGTCAGACACAGAGTGATTATTCCTCTACACCGTCCCATCACACACTCCCGTTTTCAGACACAGAGTTATTATTCTTCTCCACGGTCCCATCAAACACTCCCGGGGTCAGACACAGAGTGATTATTGTTCTACACGGTCCCATCTCACACTCCCGGGGTCAGACAGAGAGTGAATCTCCCTCCACACGGTCCCATCACACACTCCCTGGGTCATACACAGAGTGATTATTCCTCAACACGGTCCCATCAAACACTGCCGGTGTCAGACACAGAGTGAATCTCACTCCACACCGTCCCATCACACTCCCGGGGTCAGACACAGAGTGATTATTCCTCTACACCGTCCCATCACACACTCCCGTTTTCAGACACAGAGTGATTATTCTTCTCCACGGTCCCATCAAACACTCCCGGGGTCAGACACAGAGTGATTATTGTTCTACACGGTCCCATCTCACACTCCCGGGGTCAGACAGAGAGTGAATCTCCCTCCACACGGTCCCATCACACACTCCCTGGGTCATACACAGAGTGATTATTCCTCAACACGGTCCCATCAAACACTGCCGGTGTCAGACACAGAGTGAATCTCACTCCACACCGTCCCATCACACTCCCGGGGTCAGACACAGAGTGATTATTCCTCTACACCGTCCCATCACACACTCCCGTTTTCAGACACAGAGTGATTATTCTTCTCCACGGTCCCATCAAACACTCCCGGGGTCAGACACAGAGTGATTATTGTTCTACACGGTCCCATCTCACACTCCCGGGGTCAGACAGAGAGTGAATGTTCCTCTACACCGCCCATCACACACTCCCAGGGTCAGACACAGATTGAATCTCCCAGCAAATCGTCCCATCACACACTCCCGGGATAAGACACAGACTGAATCTCCCCCCACACCGTACCAACACACTCTCCCGGTTCAGACACAGACTGATTATTCCTCTACACGGTCCCATCACACACTCTCGGGGTCAGACACAGACTGAATCTCCTCCACACCGTCCCTTCATAGAATCCCGGGGTCAGACACAGAGTGATTATTCCTCTACACGGTCCAATCAAACACTCCCGGGGTCAGCCGCAGAGTGATTATTCCTCTACACCGCCCATCAGACTCTTCCGTGGTCAGACACAGAGTGATTATTCCTCTACACGGTACCAACACACACACCCGTGATCAGACACAGAGTGATTAATCCTCTACACCGACGCATCACACACTCCCGTGGTCAAACACAGAGATTTTATTCCTCTACACGGTTCCATCAAACACTCCCGGGGTCAGACACAGAGTGAATCTCCCTCCACACCGTCCCATCACACACTCCCGGGGTCAGACACGGAGTGATTATTCATCTACACGGTCCCATCAAACACTCCCGGGGTCAGACACAGAGTGAATCTCCGTCCACACCGTCCCATCACACACTCCCGGGGTCAGACACAGAGTGATTATTCCTCGACACGGTCCCATCAAACACTCCCGGGTGTCAGACACAGAGCGATTATTCCTCTGCACTGTACCATAAAACACTACGTGGGGCAGACACAGAATGATTATTCCTCTACACGGTCCCATCACACACTTACGGGGTCAGACGCATTGTGAATCTCCCTCCACACGGTCCAATCAAACACTCCCGGGGTCAGACGCAGAGTGAATCTCAATCCTCACCGTCCCATCACACACTCCCGGGGTCAGACACAGAGAGAATATTCCTCTACACGGTCCCATCAAACACTCCCGGGGTCAGACACAGTGTGAATCTCAATCCTCACCGTCCCATCACACACTCCCGGGGTCAGACACAGAGAGATTATTCCTCTACCCGGTACCATCAAACACGCCCGGTGTCAGACACAGAGAGATTATTCCTCTACACGGTCCCATCACACTCTCCCGGTGTCAGACACAGGGTGAATCTCCTTCAACACTGTCCCATCACACTCTGCCGGGGTCAGACACACAGTGAATATTCCTCTACACGGTCCCATCAAACTCTCCCGGGGTCAGACACAGAGTGAATCTCCCTCCACGCCGTTCCATCACACACTCCCGGGGTCAGACACAGAGTGATTATTCCTCTACGCGGTCCCATCAAACATTCCCGGGGTCAGAAACAGAGTGTTTAATCCTCTACGCGGCCCCATCAAACTCTCCCGGGGTCAGATACAGAGTGAATCTCAATCCTCACCGTCCAAACACACACTCCCAGGGTCAGACACAGAGAGATTATTCCTCTACACGGTACCATCAAACACTGCAGGGGTCAGACACAGAGTGAATCTCCCTCCACACCGTCCCATCACACACTCCCGGTGTAAGACACAGACTGAATCTCCCTCCACACCGTACCAACACACTCTCCCGGGTCAGACACAGACTGATTATTCCTCTACACGGTCCCATCGTACAATCCCGGGGTCAGACACAGAGTAATTATTCCTCTACACGGTCCCATCAGATACTCCCGGGGTCAGACACAGAGTCATTATTCCTCTACACGGTCACATCAAACTCTTCCGGGGTCAGACACAGAGTGATTATTCCTGTACACGGTACCATCACACACTCCCGGTGTCAGACACAGTGTGAATCTCCTTCCACTCCGTCCCATCGCACTCTCCCTGGGTAAGACACAGAGTGATTATTCCTCTACACGGTCCCATCAAACACTCCCGGGGTCAGACACAGAGAGATTATTCCTCTACACGGTCCCATCACACAATCCCGGTGTCAGGCACAGAGTCATCATTCCTCTACAAGGTCTCATCAAACTCTTCCCTGGTCAGACACAGAGTGAATCTCCCTCCACGCCGTCCCATCACACACTCCCGGTGTCAGACTCAGAGTGATTATTCCTCTACACTGTCCCATCAAACATTCCCGGGGTCAGAAACAGAGTGTTTAATCCTCTACGCGACCCCATCAAACTCTCCCGGGGTCAGACACAGAGTGAATCTCAATCCTCACCGTCCAATCACACACTCCCAGGGTCAGACACAGAGAGATTATTCCTCTACACGGTACCATCAAACACTGCAGGGGTCAGACACAGAGTGAATCTCCCTCCACACCGTCCCATCACACACTCCCGGTGTAAGACACAGACTGAATCTCCCTCCACACCGTACCAACACACTCTCCCGGGTCAGACACAGACTGATTATTCCTCTACACGGTCCCATCACACACTCCCGGGGTCAGACACAGACTGAATCTCCCTCCACACCGTCCCATCATACAATCCCGGGGTCAGACACAGAGTAATTATTCCTCTACACGGTCCCATCAGATACTCCCGGGGTCAGACACAGAGTCATTATTCCTCTACACGGTCACATCAAACTCTTCCGGGGTCAGACACAGAGTGATTATTCCTCTACACGGTACCATCACACACTCCCGGTGTCAGACACAGTGTGAATCTCCTTCCACTCCGTCCCATCGCACTCTCCCTGGGTAAGACACAGAGTGATTATTCCTCTACACGGTCCCATCAAACACTCCCGGGGTCAGACACAGAGTGAATCTCCCTCCACGCCGTCCCATCACACGCTCCCGGGGTCAGACACAGTGTGATTATTCCTCTACACGGTCCCATCAAACACTCCCGGGGACAGACACAGACTGAATTTCCCTCCACACCGTCCCATCACACTCTCCCGGGGTCAGACACAGAGAGATTATTCCTCTACACGGTACCATCAAACGCTCCCGGGGTCAGACACAGAGAGATTATTCCTCTACACGGTCCCATCACACAATCCCGGTGTCAGACACAGAGTCATCATTCCTCTACAAGGTCTCATCAAACTCTTCCCTGGTCAGACACAGAGAGATTATTCCTCTACACGGTACCATTACACTCTCCCGGTGTCAGACACAGGGTGAATCTCCTTCAACACTGTCCCATCACACTCTGCCGGGGTCAGACACACAGTAATTATTCCTCTACACGGTCCCATCAAACACTCCCGGGGTCAGACACAGAGAGAATCTCCCTCCACGCCGTCCCATCACACACTCCCGGGGTCAGACACAGAGTGATTATTCCTCTACACGGTCCCAGCAAACATTCCCGGGGTCAGAAAAAGAGTGATTATTCCTCTACGCGGCCCCATCAAACTCTCTCGGGGTCAGACACAGAGTGATTATTCCTCTACACGGTCCCATCAAATACTCCCGGTGTCAGACACAGAGTCATTATTCCACTACACGGTCACATCAAACTCTTCCGGGGTCAGACACAGAGTGATTATTCCTGTACACGGTACCATCACACACTCCCGGTGTCAGACACAGTGTGAATCTCCTTCCACACCGTCCCATCACACTCTCCCTGGGTAAGACACAGAGTGATTATTCCTCTACACGGTCCCATCAAACACTCTCGGGGTCAGACACAGAGTGAATCTCCCTCCACGCCGTCCCATCACACACTCCCTGGGTCCGACACAGAGTGATTATTCCTCTACAAGGCCCCATCAAACTCTCCCGGGGTCAGACACAGAGTGATTATTCCTCTACACGTTCCAATCAAACGCTCCCGTGTGTCAGACAAAGAGTGATTATTCCTCTACACGGTCCCATGAAACACTCCCGGGGTCGGACACAGAGTGAATCTCCGTCCACACCGTCCCAACACACACTACCGGCGTCAGACAGAGTGATTATTCCTCTACACGGTCCCAGCAAACACTCCCGGGGTCAGACACAGAGTGAATCTCCATCCACACCGTCCCGTCACGAACTCCCGGGGTCAGACACAGATTGATTATACCTCTACACCGCCCATCACACACTCCCGGGGTCAGACACAGAGAGATTATTCCTCTACACGGTACCATCAAACACTCCCGGGGTCAGACACAGAGAGATTATTCCTCTACCCGGTCCCATCAAACACTCCCGTGGTCAGCCACAGAGTGATTATTCCTCTACACCGCCCATCACACTCTCCCGGGGTCAGACACAGAGTGAATCTCCCTCCACACCGTCCCATCTCACACTCCCGGGGTCAGACAGAGAGTGAATCTCCCTCCACGCGGTCCCATCACACACTCCCTGGGTCATACACAGAGTGATTATTACTCAACACGGTCCCATCAAACACTGCCGGTGTCAGACACAGAGTGAATCTCACTCCACACCGTCCCATCACACTCCCGGGGTCAGACACAGAGTGATTATTCCTCTACACCGTCCCATCACACACTCCCGTTTTCAGACACAGAGTGATTATTCTTCTCCACGGTCCCATCAAACACTCCCGGGGTCAGACACAGAGTGATTATTGTTCTACACGGTCCCATCTCACACTCCCGGGGTCAGACAGAGAGTGAATGTTCCTCTACACCGCCCATCACACACTCCCAGGGTCAGACACAGATTGAATCTCCCAGCAAATCGTCCCATCACACACTCCCGGGATAAGACACAGACTGAATCTCCCCCCACACCGTACCAACACACTCTCCCGGTTCAGACACAGACTGATTATTCCTCTACACGGTCCCATCACACACTCTCGGGGTCAGACACAGACTGAATCTCCTCCACACCGTCCCATCATAGAATCCCGGGGTCAGACACAGAGTGATTATTCCTCTACACGGTCCAATCAAACACTCCCGGGGTCAGCCGCAGAGTGATTATTCCTCTACACCGCCCATCAGACTCTTCCGTGGTCAGACACAGAGTGATTATTCCTCTACACGGTACCAACACACACACCCGTGATCAGACACAGAGTGATTAATCCTCTACACCGACGCATCACACACTCCCGTGGTCAAACACAGAGATATTATTCCTCTACACGGTTCCATCAAACACTCCCGGGGTCAGACACAGAGTGAATCTCCCTCCACACCGTCCCATCACACACTCCCGGGGTCAGACACGGAGTGATTATTCATCTACACGGTCCCATCAAACACTCCCGGGGTCAGACACAGAGTGAATCTCCGTCCACACCGTCCCATCACACACTCCCGGGGTCAGATACAGAGTGATTATTCCTCGACACGGTCCCATCAAACACTCCCGGGTGTCAGACACAGAGCGATTATTCCTCTGCACTGTACCATAAAACACTACGTGGGGCAGACACAGAATGATTATTCCTCTACACGGTCCCATCACACACTTCCGGGGTCAGACGCATTGTGAATCTCCCTCCACACGGTCCAATCAAACACTCCCGGGGTCAGACGCAGAGTGAATCTCAAACCTCACCGTCCCATCACACACTCCCGGGGTCAGACACAGAGAGAATATTCCTCTACACGGTCCCATCAAACACTCCCGGGGTCAGACACAGTGTGAATCTCAATCCTCACCGTCCCATCACACACTCCCGGGGTCAGACACAGAGAGATTATTCCTCTACCCGGTACCATCAAACACGCCCGGTGTCAGACACAGAGAGATTATTCCTCTACACGGTCCCATCACACTCTCCCGGTGTCAGACACAGGGTGAATCTCCTTCAACACTGTCCCATCACACTCTGCCGGGGTCAGACACACAGTGAATATTCCTCTACACGGTCCCATCAAACTCTCCCGGGGTCAGACACAGAGTGAATCTCCCTCCACGCCGTTCCATCACACACTCCCGGGGTCAGACACAGAGTGATTATTCCTCTACGCGGTCCCATCAAACATTCCCGGGGTCAGAAACAGAGTGTTTAATCCTCTACGCGGCCCCATCAAACTCTCCCGGGGTCAGATACAGAGTGAATCTCAATCCTCACCGTCCAAACACACACTCCCAGGGTCAGACACAGAGAGATTATTCCTCTACACGGTACCATCAAACACTGCAGGGGTCAGACACAGAGTGAATCTCCCTCCACACCGTCCCATCACACACTCCCGGTGTAAGACACAGACTGAATCTCCCTCCACACCGTACCAACACACTCTCCCGGGTCAGACACAGACTGATTATTCCTCTACACGGTCCCATCATACAATCCCGGGGTCAGACACAGAGTAATTATTCCTCTACACGGTCCCATCAGATACTCCCGGGGTCAGACACAGAGTCATTATTCCTCTACACGGTCACATCAAACTCTTCCGGGGTCAGACACAGAGTGATTATTCCTGTACACGGTACCATCACACACTCCCGGTGTCAGACACAGTGTGAATCTCCTTCCACTCCGTCCCATCGCACTCTCCCTGGGTAAGACACAGAGTGATTATTCCTCTACACGGTCCCATCAAACACTCCCGGGGTCAGACACAGAGAGATTATTCCTCTACACGGTCCCATCACACAATCCCGGTGTCAGGCACAGAGTCATCATTCCTCTACAAGGTCTCACAAACTCTTCCCTGGTCAGACACAGAGTGAATCTCCCTCCACGCCGTCCCATCACACACTCCCGGTGTCAGACTCAGAGTGATTATTCCTCTACACTGTCCCATCAAACATTCCCGGGGTCAGAAACAGAGTGTTTAATCCTCTACGCGGCCCCATCAAACTCTCCCGGGGTCAGACACAGAGTGAATCTCAATCCTCACCGTCCAATCACACACTCCCAGGGTCAGACACAGAGAGATTATTCCTCTACACGGTACCATCAAATACTGCAGGGGTCAGACACAGAGTGAATCTCCCTCCACACCGTCCCATCACACACTCCCGGTGTAAGACACAGACTGAATCTCCCTCCACACCGTACCAACACACTCTCCCGGGTCAGACACAGACTGATTATTCCTCTACACGGTCCCATCACACACTCCCGGGGTCAGACACAGACTGAATCTCCCTCCACACCGTCCCATCATACAATCCCGGGGTCAGACACAGAGTAATTATTCCTCTACACGGTCCCATCAGATACTCCCGGGGTCAGACACAGAGTCATTATTCCTCTACACGGTCACATCAAACTCTTCCGGGGTCAGACACAGAGTGATTATTCCTCTACACGGTACCATCACACACTCCCGGTGTCAGACACAGTGTGAATCTCCTTCCACTCCGTCCCATCGCACTCTCCCTGGGTAAGACACAGAGTGATTATTCCTCTACACGGTCCCATCAAACACTCCCGGGGTCAGACACAGAGTGAATCTCCCTCCACGCCGTCCCATCACACGCTCCCGGGGTCAGACACAGTGTGATTATTCCTCTACACGGTCCCATCAAACACTCCCGGGGACAGACACAGACTGAATTTCCCTCCACACCGTCCCATCACACTCTCCCGGGGTCAGACACAGAGAGATTATTCCTCTACACGGTACCATCAAACGCTCCCGGGGTCAGCCACAGAGAGATTATTCCTCTACACGGTCCCATCACACAATCCCGGTGTCGGACACAGAGTCATCATTCCTCTACAAGGTCTCATCAAACTCTTCCCTGGTCAGACACAGAGAGATTATTCCTCTACACGGTACCATTACACTCTCCCGGTGTCAGACACAGGGTGAATCTCCTTCAACACTGTCCCATCACACTCTGCCGGGGTCAGACACACAGTAATTATTCCTCTACACGGTCCCATCAAACACTCCCGGGGTCAGACACAGAGAGAATCTCCCTCCACGCCGTCCCATCACACACTCCCGGGGTCAGACACAGAGTGATTATTCCTCTACACGGTCCCAGCAAACATTCCCGGGGTCAGAAAAAGAGTGATTATTCCTCTACGCGGCCCCATCAAACTCTCCCGGGGTCAGACACAGAGTGATTATTCCTCTACACGGTCCCATCAAATACTCCCGGTGTCAGACACAGAGTCATTATTCCACTACACGGTCACATCAAACTCTTCCGGGGTCAGACACAGAGTGATTATTCCTGTACACGGTACCATCACACACTCCCGGTGTCAGACACAGTGTGAATCTCCTTCCACACCGTCCCATCACACTCTCCCTGGGTAAGACACAGAGTGCTTATTCCTCTACACGGTCCCATCAAACACTCTCGGGGTCAGACACAGAGTGAATCTCCCTCCACGCCGTCCCATCACACACTCCCTGGGTCCGACACAGAGTGATTATTCCTCTAAAAGGCCCCATCAAACTCTCCCGGGGTCAGACACAGAGTGATTATTCCTCTACACGTTCCAATCAAACGCTCCCGTGTGTCAGACAAAGAGTGATTATTCCTCTACACGGTCCCATGAAACACTCCCGGGGTCGGACACAGAGTGAATCTCCGTCCACACCGTCCCAACACACACTACCGGCGTCAGACAGAGTGATTATTCCTCTACACGGTCCCAGCAAACACTCCCGGGGTCAGACACAGAGTGAATCTCCATCCACACCGTCCCGTCACGAACTCCCGGGGTCAGACACAGATTGATTATACCTCTACACCGCCCATCACACACTCCCGGGGTCAGACACAGAGAGATTATTCCTCTACACGGTACCATCAAACACTCCCGGGGTCAGACACAGAGAGATTATTCCTCTACCCGGTCCCATCAAACACTCCCGTGGTCAGCCACAGAGTGATTATTCCTCTACACCGCCCATCACACTCTCCCGGGGTCAGACACAGAGTGAATCTCCCTCCACACCGTCCCATCACACACTCCCGTGGTCAGACACAGAGTGATTTTTCCTCTACACGGTCCAATCAATCACTCCCGGGGTCAGACACAGAGTGATTATTCCTCTGCACGGTCCCATCAAACTCTCCCGGGGTCAGCCACAGAGTGATTATTCCTCTACACCGCCCATCACACTCTCCCGGGGTTAGACACACAGTGAATCTCCCTCCACACCGTCCCATCACACACTCCCGGGGTCAGTCACAGAGAGATTATTCCTCTACACGGTACCGTCAAACACTCCCGGGGTCAGACACAGAGAGATTATTACTCTACACGGTCCCATCAAACAATCCCGGTGTCAGACACAGAATCATTATTCCTCTACACGGTCCCAGCAAACACTCCCGGGGTCAGACACAGAGTGAATCTCCATCCACACCGTCCCGTCACGAACTCCCGGCGTCAGACACAGATTGATTATACCTCTACACCGCCCATCACACACTCCCGGGGTCAGACACAGAGAGATTATTCCTCTACACGGTACCATCAAACACTCCCGGGGTCAGACACAGAGAGATTATTCCTCTACCCGGTCCCATCAAACACTCCCGTGGTCAGCCACAGAGTGATTATTCCTCTACACCGCCCATCACACTCTCCCGGGGTCAGACACAGAGTGAATCTCCCTCCACACCGTCCCATCACACACTCCCGTGGTCAGACACAGAGTGATTTTTCCTCTACACGGTCCAATCAAACACTCCCGGGGTCAGACACAGAGTGATTATTCCTCTACACGGTCCCATCAAACTCTCCCGGGGTCAGCCACAGAGTGATTATTCCTCTACACCGCAAATCACACTCTCCCGGGGTTAGACACACAGTGAATCTCCCTCCACACCGTCCCATCAGACACTCCCGAGGTCAGACAAAGAGTGATTTTTCCTCTACACGGTCCAATCAAACAATCCCGGGGTCCGACACAGAGTGAATCTCCCTCCACACCGTCCCATCACACACTCCCGTGGTCAGACACAGTGTGATTATTCCTCTACACGGTCCCATCAAACACTTCTGGTGTCAGGCACAGAATGAATCTCCCTCCACACCGTCCCATCACACACTCCCAGGGTCAGACACAGAGGGATTATTCCTCTACACAGTCCAATCAAACACTCCCGGGGTCAGACACGGAGTGAATCTCCCTCCACACCGTCCCATCACACACTCCCGGGGTCAGTCACAGAGAGATTATTCCTCTACACGGTACCGTCAAACACTCCCGGGGTCAGACACAGAGAGATTATTACTCTACACGGTCCCATCAAACAATCCCGGTGTCAGACACAGAGTCATTATTCCTCTACATGGTCTCATCAAACTCTTCCGTGGTCAGACACAGAGTGATTATTCCTCAACACGGTACCATCACACTCTCACGGTGTCAGACACAGAGTGAATCTCCCTCTACGCTGTCCCATCACACTCTCCCGGGGTCAGACACAGATTGATGATTCCTCTACACGGTCCCATGAAACATTCCCGGGGTCAGAAACAGAGTGATTATTCCTCTACGCGGCCCCATCAAACGATCCCGGTGGTCAGACACAGAGTGATTATTCCTCTACACGGTACCATCAAACACTCCCAGGATCAGACACAGTGTTATTATTCCTCTACGAGGTCCCATCAAAAACTCCCGGGGTCAGACGCAGAGTGAATCTCCCTCACACCGTCCCATCACACACTCCCGCGGTAAGACACAGAGTGATTATTCCTCTACAAGGTCCCATCAAACACTACCGGGGTCAGACACAGAGAGATTATTCCTCTACACGGACCCATCAAACACTCCCGGGGTCAGACACAGAGTGAATCTCAATCCTCACCGTCCAATCACACACACCCGGGGTCAGACACAGAGAGATTATTCCTCTACACGGTACCATCAAACACACCCGGGGTCAGACACAGAGAGATTATTCCTCTACACGGTCCCATCAAACACACCCGGTGTCAGACACAGTGTGATTATTCCTCGACAGGGTCCCATCAAACGCTCCCGGGGGTCTCACACAGAGTTATTATTCCTCTACACGGTCCCATCAAACACTCCGGGGGCAAGACACAGAGTGATTATTCCACTACAAGGTCCCATCAAACACTCCCGGAGTCAGACACAGAGTGAATCTCAATCCACACCGTCCCATCACACACTCCCGGGGTCAGACACGGAGAGATTATTCCTCTACACGGTCCCATCAAACACACCGGGGGTCAGGCACAGAGTGAATCTCAATCCTCACCGTCCCGTCACACACTCCCGGGGTCAGACACAGAGAGATTATTCCTCCACACGGTACCATCAAACACTCCCGGGGTCAGACACAGAGAGATTATTCCTCTACACGGTCCCATCAAACACTCCCGGGGTCAGACACAGAGTCATTATTCCTCTACACGGTCACATCAAACTCTTCCGGGGTCAGACACAGAGTGATTATTCCTCTACACGGTACCATCACACACTCCCGGTGTCAGACACAGTGTGAATCTCCTTCCACACCGTCCCATCACACTCTCCCGGGGTAAGACACAGAGTGATTATTCCTCTACACTGTCCCATCAAAAACTCCCGGGGTCAGACACAGAGTGAATCTCCCGCCACGCCGTCCCATCACACACTCCCGGGGTCCGACACAGAGTGATTATTCCTCTACAAGGTCCCATCAAACACACTCGGGGTAAGACACAGAGTGATTATTCCTCTACACGGTCCCATCAAACGCTCCCGTTTGTCAGACACAGAGTGATTATTCCTCTACACGGTCCCATGGAACACTCCCGGGGTCGGGCACAGAGTGAATCTCCGTCCACACCGTCCCAACACACTCTCCCGGGGTCAGACACAGAGTGATTATTCCTCTACACCGCCCATCACACACTCCCGGGGTCAGACATAGAGTGAATCTCCCTCCACACGGTCCCATCACACACTCCCTGGGTCATACACAGAGTGATTATTCCTCAACACGGTCCCATCAAACACTGCCGGTGTCAGACACAGAGTGAATCTCACTCCACACCGTCCCATCACACTCCCGGGGTCAGACACAGAGTGATTATTCCTCTACACCGTCCCATCACACACTCCCGTTTTCAGACACAGAGTGATTATTCTTCTCCACGGTCCCATCAAACACTCCCGGGGTCAGACACAGTGTGATTATTCCTCTACACGGTCCCATCAAACACTTCTGGTGTCAGGCACAGAATGAATCTCCCTCCACACCGTCCCATCACACACTCCCGTGGTGAAACACAGAGTGATTATTCCTCTACATGGTTCCATCAAACACTCCCGGGGTCAGACACAGTGTGAATCTCCCTCCACACAGTCCCATCACACACCCCCAGGGTCAGACACAGAGGGATTATTCCTCTACACAGTCCAATCAAACACTCCCGGGGTCAGACACGGAGTGAATCTCCCTCCACACCGTCCCATCACACACTCCCGGGGTCAGTCACAGAGAGATTATTCCTCTACACGGTACCGTCAAACACTCCCGGGGTCAGACACAGAGAGATTATTACTCTACACGGTCCCATCAAACAATCCCGGTGTCAGACACAGAGTCATTATTCCTCTACAAGGTCTCATCAAACTCTTCCGTGGTCAGACACAGAGTGATTATTCCTCAACACGGTACCATCACACTCTCACGGTGTCAGACACAGAGTGAATCTCCCTCTACGCCGTCCCATCACACTCTCCCGGGGTCAGACACAGATTGATGACTCCTCTACACGGTCCCATGAAACATTCCCGGGGTCAGAAACAGAGTGATTATTCCTCTACGCGGCCCCATCAAACGATCCCGGTGGTCAGACACAGAGTGATTATTCCTCTACACGGTACCATCAAACACTCCCAGGATCAGACACAGTGTTATTATTCCTCTACGAGGTCCCATCAAAAACTCCCGGGGTCAGACGCAGAGTGAATCTCCCTCACACCGTCCCATCACACACTCCCGCGGTAAGACACAGAGTGATTATTCCTCTACAAGGTCCCATCAAACACTACCGGGGTCAGACACAGAGAGATTATTCCTCTACACGGACCCATCAAACACTCCCGGGGTCAGACACAGAGTGAATCTCAATCCTCACCGTCCAATCACACACACCCGGGGTCAGACACAGAGAGATTATTCCTCTACACGGTACCATCAAACACACCCGGGGTCAGACACAGAGAGATTATTCCTCTACACGGTCCCATCAAACACACCCGGTGTCAGACACAGTCATTATTCCTCTACAAGGTCACATCAAACACTTCCGTGGTCAGACACAGAGTGTTTATTCCTCTACACGGCCCCATCAATCTCTCCCGGGGTCAGACACAGGGTGATTATTCCTCGACAGGGTCCCATCAAACGCTCCCGGGGGTCTCACACAGAGTTATTATTCCTCTACACGGTCCCATCAAACACTCCGGGGGCAAGACACAGAGTGATTATTCCACTACAAGGTCCCATCAAACACACCCGGAGTCAGACACAGAGTGAATCTCAATCCACACCGTCCCATCACACACTCCCGGGGTCAGACACGGAGAGATTATTCCTCTACACGGTCCCATCAAACACACCGGGGGTCAGGCACAGAGTGAATCTCAATCCTCACCGTCCCATCACACACTCCCGGGGTCAGACACAGAGAGATTATTCCTCCACACGGTACCATCAAACACTCCCGGGGTCAGACACAGAGAGATTATTCCTCTACACGGTCCCATCAAACACTCCCGGGGTCAGACACAGAGTCATTATTCCTCTACACGGTCACATCAAACTCTTCCGGGGTCAGACACAGAGTGATTATTCCTCTACACGGTACCATCACACACTCCCGGTGTCAGACACAGTGTGAATCTCCTTCCACACCGTCCCATCACACTCTCCCGGGGTAAGACACAGAGTGATTATTCCTCTACACTGTCCCATCAAAAACTCCCGGGGTCAGACACAGAGTGAATCTCCCGCCACGCCGTCCCATCACACACTCCCGGGGTCCGACACAGAGTGATTATTCCTCTACAAGGTCCCATCAAACACACTCGGGGTAAGACACAGAGTGATTATTCCTCTACACGGTCCCATCAAACGCTCCCGTTTGTCAGACACAGAGTGATTATTCCTCTACACGGTCCCATGGAACACTCCCGGGGTCGGGCACAGAGTGAATCTCCGTCCACACCGTCCCATCACACACTCCCGGGGTCAGACATAGAGTGAATCTCCCTCCACACGGTCCCATCACACACTCCCTGGGTCATACACAGAGTGATTATTCCTCAACACGGTCCCATCAAACACTGCCGGTGTCAGACACAGAGTGAATCTCACTCCACACCGTCCCATCACACTCCCGGGGTCAGACACAGAGTGATTATTCCTCTACACCGTCCCATCACACACTCCCGTTTTCAGACACAGAGTGATGAATCCTCTACACGGTACCAACACACACACCCGTGATCAGACACAGAGTGATTAATCCTCTACACCGACGCATCACACACTCCCGTGGTCAAACACAGAGTGATTATTCCTCTACACGGTTCCATCAAACACTCCCGGGGTCAGACACAGAGTGAATCTCCCTCCACACCGTCCCATCACACACTCCCGGGGTCAGACACGGAGTGATTATTCATCTACACGGTCCCATCAAACACTCCCGGGGTCAGACACAGAGTGAATCTCCGTCCACACCGTCCCATCACACACTCCCGGGGTCAGACACAGAGTGATTATTCCTCGACACGGTCCCATCAAACACTCCCGGGTGTCAGACACAGAGCGATTATTCCTCTGCACTGTACCATCAAACACTACGTGGGGCAGACACAGAATGATTATTCCTCTACACGGTCCCATCACACACTTCCGGGGTCAGACACATTGTGAATCTCCCTCCACACGGTCCAATCAAACACTCCCGGGGTCAGACGCAGAGTGAATCTCAATCCTCACCGTCCCATCACACACTCCCGGGGTCAGACACAGAGAGAATATTCCTCTACACGGTCCCATCAAACACTCCCGGGGTCAGACACAGTGTGAATCTCAATCCTCACCGTCCCATCACACACTCCCGGGGTCAGACACAGAGAGATTATTCCTCTACACGGTACCATCAAACACGCCCGGTGTCAGACACAGAGAGATTATTCCTCTACACGGTCCCATCACACTCTCCCGGTGTCAGACACAGGGTGAATCTCCTTCAACACTGTCCCATCACACTCTGCCGGGGTCAGACACACAGTGAATATTCCTCTACACGGTCCCATCAAACTCTCCCGGGGTCAGACACAGAGTGAATCTCCCTCCACGCCGTTCCATCACACACTCCCGGGGTCAGACACAGAGTGATTATTCCTCTACGCGGACACATCAAACATACGCGGGGTCAGAAACAGAGTGATTATTCCTCTGCGCGGCCCCATCAAACTCTCCCGGGGTCAGACACAGAGTGAATCTCCCTCCACGCCGTCCCATCACACACTCCCGGTGTCAGACTCAGAGTGATTATTCCTCTACACTGTCCCATCAAACATTCCCGGGGTCAGAAACAGAGTGTTTAATCTTCTACGCGGCCCCATCAAACTCACCCGGGGTCAGACACAGAGTGAATCTCAATCCTCACCGACCAATCACACACTCCCAGGGTCAGACACTGAGAGATTATTCCTCTACACGGTACCATCAAACACTGCAGGGGTCAGACACAGAGTGAATCTCCCTCCACACCGTACCAACACACTCTCCCGGGTCAGACACAGACTGATTATTCCTCTACACGGTCCCATCACACACTCCCGGGGTCAGACACAGACTGAATCTCCCTCCATACCGTCCCATCATACAATCCCGGGGTCAGACACAGAGTAATTATTCCTCTACACGGTCCCATCAGATACTCCCGGGGTCAGACACAGAGTCATTATTCCTCTACACGGTCACATCAAACTCTTCCGGGGTCAGACACAGAGTGATTATTCCTGTACACGGTACCATCACACACTCCCGGTGTCAGACACAGTGTGAATCTCCTTCCACTCCGTCCCATCGCACTCTCCCTGGGTAAGACACAGAGTGATTATTCCTCTACACGGTCCCATCAAACACTCCCGGGGTCAGACACAGAGAGATTATTCCTCTACACGGTCCCATCACACAATCCCGGTGTCAGACACAGAGTCATCATTCCTCTACAAGGTCTCATCAAACTCTTCCCTGGTCAGACACAGAGAGAATCTCCCTCCACGCCGTCCCATCACACGCTCCCGGGGTCAGACACAGTGTGATTATTCCTCTGCACGGTCCCATTAAACAATCCCGGGGTCGGACACAGACTGAATCTCCCTCCACACCGTCCCATCACACTCTCCCGGGGTCAGACACAGAGAGATTATTCCTCTACACGGTACCCTCAAACACTCCCGGTGTCAGACACAGAGAGATTATTCCTCTACACGGTCCCATCAAACAATCCCGGTGTCAGACACAGAGTCATTATTCCTCTACAAGGTCTCATCAAACTCTTCCCTGGTCAGACACAGAGAGATTATACCTCTACACGGTACCATTACACTCTCCCGGTGTCAGACACAGGGTGAATCTCCTTCAACACTGTCCCATCACACTCTGCCGGGGTCAGACACACAGTGATTATTCCTCTACACGGTCCCATCAAACACTCCCGGGGTCAGACACAGAGTGAATCTCCCTCCACGCCGTCCCATCACACACACCCGGGGTCAGACACAGAGTGATTATTCCTCTACACGGTCCCAGCAAACTTTCCCGCGGTCAGAAAAAGAGTGATTATTCCTCTACGCGGCCCCATCAAACTCTCCCGGGGTCAGACACAGAGTGATTATTCCTCGACACGGTACCATCAAACACTCCCAGGGTCAGACACAGAGTGATTATTCCTCTACACGGTCCCATCAAAAACTCCCGGGGTCAGACGCAGAGTGAATCTCCCTCACACCGTCCCATCACACAATCCCGTGGTCAGACACAGTGTGATTATTCCTCTACACGGTCCCATCACACACTCCCGGTGTCAGACACAGAGTGATTATTCCTCTACACGGTCCCATCACTCACACCCGGAGTCAGACACAGTGAATTTATATCCACACCGTCCCATCATACACTCCCGGGGTCAGACACAGAGTGATTATTCCCCTACACGGTCCCATCAAACACTCCCGGGGTCAGCCACAGAGTGATTATTCCTCTACGCCGCCCATCACACTCTCCCGGGGTCAGACACAGAGTGATTATTCCTCTACACCGCCC
The DNA here is from genome assembly GCF_030144855.1 of Hypanus sabinus. Lineage (NCBI taxonomy): Eukaryota > Metazoa > Chordata > Chondrichthyes > Myliobatiformes > Dasyatidae > Hypanus > Hypanus sabinus. Next base: position 92,675 of record NW_026779428.1, read on the forward strand.
ATCACACACTCCCGGGGTCAGACACAGAGTGAATCTCCCTCCACTCGGTACCATCACACACTCCCTGGGTCATACACAGAGGGATTATTCCTCAACACGGTCCCATCAAACACTGCCGGTGTCAGACACAGACTGAATCTCCCTCCACACCGTCCCATCATACAATCCCGGGGTCAGACACAGAGTAATTATTCCTCTACACGGTCCCATCAGATACTCCCGGGGTCAGACACAGAGTCATTATTCCTCTACACGGTCACATCAAACTCTTCCGGGGTCAGACACAGAGTGATTATTCCTGTACACGGTACCATCACACACTCCCGGTGTCAGACACAGTGTGAATCTCCTTCCACTCCGTCCCATCGCACTCTCCCTGGGTAAGACACAGAGTGATTATTCCTCTACACGGTCCCATCAAACACTCCCGGGGTCAGACACAGAGAGATTATTCCTCTACACGGTCCCATCACACAATCCCGGTGTCAGACACAGAGTCATCATTCCTCTACAAGGTCTCATCAAACTCTTCCCTGGTCAGACGCAGAGAGAATCTCCCTCCACGCCGTCCCATCACACGCTCCCGGGGTCAGACACAGTGTGATTATTCCTCTGCACGGTCCCATTAAACAATCCCGGGGTCGGACACAGACTGAATCTCCCTCCACACCGTCCCATCACACTCTCCCGGGGTCAGACACAGAGAGATTATTCCTCTACACGGTACCCTCAAACACTCCCGGTGTCAGACACAGAGAGATTATTCCTCTACACGGTCCCATCAAACAATCCCGGTGTCAGACACAGAGTCATTATTCCTCTACAAGGTCTCATCAAACTCTTCCCTGGTCAGACACAGAGAGATTATACCTCTACACGGTACCATTACACTCTCCCGGTGTCAGACACAGGGTGAATCTCCTTCAACACTGTCCCATCACACTCTGCCGGGGTCAGACACACAGTGATTATTCCTCTACACGGTCCCATCAAACACTCCCGGGGTCAGACACAGAGTGAATCTCCCTCCACGCCGTCCCATCACACACACCCGGGGTCAGACACAGAGTGATTATTCCTCTACACGGTCCCAGCAAACTTTCCCGCGGTCAGAAAAAGAGTGATTATTCCTCTACGCGGCCCCATCAAACTCTCCCGGGGTCAGACACAGAGTGATTATTCCTCGACACGGTACCATCAAACACTCCCAGGGTCAGACACAGAGTGATTATTCCTCTACACGGTCCCATCAAAAACTCCCGGGGTCAGACGCAGAGTGAATCTCCCTCACACCGTCCCATCACACAATCCCGTGGTCAGACACAGTGTGATTATTCCTCTACACGGTCCCATCACACACTCCCGGTGTCAGACACAGAGTGATTATTCCTCTACACGGTCCCATCACTCACACCCGGAGTCAGACACAGTGAATTTATATCCACACCGTCCCATCATACACTCCCGGGGTCAGACACAGAGTGATTATTCCCCTACACGGTCCCATCAAACACTCCCGGGGTCAGCCACAGAGTGATTATTCCTCTACGCCGCCCATCACACTCTCCCGGGGTCAGACACAGAGTGATTATTCCTCTACACCGCCCATCACACACTCCCGGGGTCAGACACAGAGTGAATCTCCCTCCACTCGGTACCATCACACACTCCCTGGGTCATACACAGAGGGATTATTCCTCAACACGGTCCCATCAAACACTGCCGGTGTCAGACACAGAGTGAATCTCACTCCACACCGTCCCATCACACTCCCGGGGTCAGAAACAGAGTGATTATTCCTCTACACCGTCCCATCACACACTCCCGTTTTCAGACACAGAGTGATTATTCTTCTCCACGGTCCCATCAAACACTGCCGGGGTCAGACACAGATTGAATCTCCCAGCAAATCGTCCCATCACACACTCCCGGGATAAGACACAGACTGAATCTCCCCCCACACCGTACCAACACACACTCCCGGGATAAGACACAGACTGAATCTCCCCCCACACCGTACCAACACACTCTCCCGGTTCAGACACAGACTGATTATTCCTCTACACGGTCCCATCACACACTCTCGGGGTCTGACACAGACTGAATCTCCTCCACACCGTCCCATCATAGAATCCCGGGGTCAGACACAGAGTGATTATTCCTCTACACGGTCTAATCAAACACTCCCGGGGTCAGCCGCAGAGTGATTATTCCTCTACACCGCCCATCAGACTCTTCCCTGGTCAGACACAGAGTGATTATTCCTCTACACGGTACCAACACACACACCCGTGATCAGACACAGAGTGATTAATCCTCTACACCGACGCATCACACACTCCCGTGGTCAAACACAGAGTGATTATTCCTCTACACGGTTCCATCAAACACTCCCGGGGTCAGACACAGAGTGAATCTCCCTCCACACCGTCCCATCACACACTCCCGGGGTCAGACACGGAGTGATTATTCATCTACACGGTCCCATCAAACACTCCCGGGGTCAGACACAGAGTGAATCTCCGTCCACACCGTCCCATCACACACTCCCGGGGTCAGATACAGAGTGATTATTCCTCGACACGGTCCCATCAAACACTCCCGGGTGTCAGACACAGAGCGATTATTCCTCTGCACTGTACCATCAAACACTACGTGGGGCAGACACAGAATGATTATTCCTCTACACGGTCCCATCACACACTTCCGGGGTCAGACACATTGTGAATCTCCCTCCACACGGTCCAATCAAACACTCCCGGGGTCAGACGCAGAGTGAATCTCAATCCTCACCGTCCCATCACACACTCCCGGGGTCAGACACAGAGAGAATATTCCTCTACACGGTCCCATCAAACACTCCCGGGGTCAGACACAGTGTGAATCTCAATCCTCACCGTCCCATCACACACTCCCGGGGTCAGACACAGAGAGATTATTCCTCTACACGGTACCATCAAACACGCCCGGTGTCAGACACAGAGAGATTATTCCTCTACACGGTCCCATCACACTCTCCCGGTGTCAGACACAGGGTGAATCTCCTTCAACACTGTCCCATCACACTCTGCCGGGGTCAGACACACAGTGAATATTCCTCTACACGGTCCCATCAAACTCTCCCGGGGTCAGACACAGAGTGAATCTCCCTCCACGCCGTTCCATCACACACTCCCGGGGTCAGACACAGAGTGATTATTCCTCTACGCGGTCCCATCAAACATTCGCTGGGTCAGAAACAGAGTGATTATTCCTCTGCGCGGCCCCATCAAACTCTCCCGGGGTCAGACACAGAGTGAATCTCCCTCCACGCCGTCCCATCACACACTCCCGGTGTCAGACTCAGAGTGATTATTCCTCTACACTGTCCCATCAAACATTCCCGGGGTCAGAAACAGAGTGTTTAATCCTCTACGCGGCCCCATCAAACTCTCCCGGAGTCAGACTCAGAGTGAATCTCAATCCTCACCGTCCAATCACAGACTCCCAGGGTGAGACACAGAGAGATTATTCCTCTACACGGTACCATCAAACACTGCAGGGGTCAGACACAGAGTGAATCTCCATCCACACCGTCCCATCACACACTCCCGGTGTAAGACACAGACTGAATCTCCCTCCACACCGTACCAACACACTCTCCCGGGTCAGACACAGACTGATTATTCCTCTACACGGTCCCATCACACACTCCCGGGGTCAGACACAGACTGAATCTCCCTCCACACCGTCCCATCATACAATCCCGGGGTCAGACACAGAGTAATTATTCCTCTACACGGTCCCAGCAAACTTTCCCGCGGTCAGAAAAAGAGTGATTATTCCTCTACGCGGCCCCATCAAACTCTCCCGGGTCAGACACAGAGTGATTATTCCTCGACACGGTACCATCAAACACTCCCAGGGTCAGACACAGAGTGATTATTCCTCTACACGGTCCCATCAAAAACTCCCGGGGTCAGACGCAGAGTGAATCTCCCTCACACCGTCCCATCACACAATCCCGTGGTCAGACACAGTGTGATTATTCCTCTACACGGTCCCATCACACACTCCCGGTGTCAGACACAGAGTGATTATTCCTCTACACGGTCCCATCACTCACTCCCGGAGTCAGACACAGTGAATTGATATCCACACCGTCCCATCATACACTCCCGGTGTCAGACACAGAGTGATTATTCCCCTACACGGTCCCATCAAACACTCCCGGGGTCAGCCACAGAGTGATTATTCCTCTACGCCGCCCATCACACTCTCCCGGGGTTAGACACAGAGTGAATCTCCCTCCACACCGTCGCATCACACACTCCCGAGGTCAGACAGAGTGATTTTTCCTCTACACGGTCCAATCAAACAATCCCGGGGTCAGACACAGAGTGAATCTCCCTCCACACCGTTCCATCACACACTCCTGTGGTCAAACACAGAGTGATTATTCCTCTACATGGTTCCATCAAACACTCCCGGGGTCAGACACAGTGTGAATCTCCTTCCACACAGTCCCATCACACACTCCCAGGGTCAGACACACAGGGATTATTCCTCTACATTGTTCCATCACACACTCCCGGGGTCAGAAACAGAGTGATTATTCCTCTACACGGTCCCATCACACACTCCCGGGGTCAGACACAGAGTTAATCTCCCTCCACACCGTCCCATCATACACTCCCGGGGTCAGGCACAGAGTGATTATTCCCCTACACGGTCCCATCAAACACTCCCGGAGTCAGCCACAGAGTGATTATTCCTCTACGCCGCCCATCACACTCTCCCGGGGTCAGACACAGAGTGATTATTCCTCTACACCGCCCATCACACACTCCCGGGGTCAGACACAGAGTGAATCTCCCTCCACACGGTCCCATCACACACTCCCTGGGTCATACACAGAGGGATTATTCCTCAACACGGTCCCATCAAACACTGCCGGTGTCAGACACAGAGTGAATCTCACTCCACACCGTCCCATCACACTCCCGGGGTCAGACACAGAGTGATTATTCCTCTACACCGTCCCATCACACACTCCCGTTTTCAGACACAGAGTGATTAACTTCTCCACGGTCCCATCAAACACTCCCGGGGTCAGACAGAGAGTGAATGTTTCTCTACACCGCCCATCACACACTCCCAGGGTCAGACACAGATTGAATCTCCCAGCAATTCGTCCCATCACACACTCCCGGGATAAGAAACAGACTGAATCTCCCCCCACACCGTACCAACACACTCTCCCGGTTCAGACACAGACTGATTATTCCTCTACACGGTCCATTCACACACTCTCGGGGTCAGACACAGACTGAATCTCCTCCACACCGTCCCATCATAGAATCCCGGGGTCAGACACAGAGTGATTATTCCTCTACACGGTCCAATCAAACACTCCCGGGGTCAGCCGCAGAGTGATTATTCCTCTACACCGCCCATCAGACTCTTCCGTGGTCAGACACAGAGTGATTATTCCTCTACACGGTACCAACACACACACCCGTGATCAGACACAGAGTGATTAATCCTCTACACCGACGCATCACACACTCCCGTGGTCAAACACAGAGTGATTATTCCTCTACACGGTTCCATCAAACACTCCCGGGGTCAGACACAGAGTGAATCTCCCTCCACACCGTCCCATCACACACTCCCGGGGTCAGACACGGAGTGATTATTCATCTACACGGTCCCATCAAACACTCCCGGGGTCAGACACAGAGTGAATCTCCGTCCACACCGTCCCATCACACACTCCCGGGGTCAGACACAGAGTGATTATTCCTCGACACGGTCCCATCAAACACTCCCGGGTGTCAGACACAGAGCGATTATTCCTCTGCACTGTACCATCAAACACTACGTGGGGCAGACACAGAATGATTATTCCTCTACACGGTCCCATCACACACTTCCGGGGTCAGACACATTGTGAATCTCCCTCCACACGGTCCAATCAAACACTCCCGGGGTCAGACGCAGAGTGAATCTCAATCCTCACCGTCCCATCACACACTCCCGGGGTCAGACACAGAGAGAATATTCCTCTACACGGTCCCATCAAACACTCCCGGGGTCAGACACAGTGTGAATCTCAATCCTCACCGTCCCATCACACACTCCCGGGGTCAGACACAGAGAGATTATTCCTCTACACGGTACCATCAAACACGCCCGGTGTCAGACACAGAGAGATTATTCCTCTACACGGTCCCATCACACTCTCCCGGTGTCAGACACAGGGTGAATCTCCTTCAACACTGTCCCATCACACTCTGCCGGGGTCAGACACACAGTGAATATTCCTCTACACGGTCCCATCAAACTCTCCCGGGGTCAGACACAGAGTGAATCTCCCTCCACGCCGTTCCATCACACACTCCCGGTGTCAGACTCAGAGTGATTATTCCTCTACACTGTCCCATCAAACATTCCCGGGGTCAGAAACAGAGTGTTTAATCCTCTACGCGGCCCCATCAAACTCTCCCGGGGTCAGACACAGAGTGAATCTCAATCCTCACCGTCCAATCACACACTCCCAGGGTCAGACACAGAGAGATTATTCCTCTACACGGTACCATCAAACACTGCAGGGGTCAGACACAGAGTGAATCTCCCTCCACACCGTCCCATCACACACTCCCGGTGTAAGACACAGACTGAATCTCCCTCCACACCGTACCAACACACTCTCCCGGGTCAGACACAGACTGATTATTCCTTTACACGGTCCCATCACACACTCCCGGGGTCAGACACAGACTGAGTCTCCCTCCACACCGTTCCATCATACAATCCCGGGGTCAGACACAGAGTAGTTATTCCTCTACACGGTCCCATCAGATACTCCCGGGGTCAGACACAGAGTCATTATTCCTCTACACAGTCACATCAAACTCTTCCGGGGTCAGACACAGAGTGATTATTCCTCTACACGGTACCATCACACACTCCCGGTGTCAGACACAGTGTGAATCTCCTTCCACTCCGTCCCATCGCACTCTCCCTGGGTAAGACACAGAGTGATTATTCCTCTACACGGTCCCATCAAACTCTCCCGGGGTCAGACACAGAGTGAATCCCCCTCCACGCCGTCCCATCACACGCTCCCGGGGTCAGACACAGTGTGATTATTCCTCTACACGGTCCCATCAAACACTCCCGGGGTCAGACACAGACTGAATTTCCCTCCACACCGTCCCATCACACTCTCCCGGGGTCAGACACAGAGAGATTATTCCTCTACACGGTACCATCAAACGCTCCCGGGGTCAGACACAGAGAGATTATTCCTCTACACGGTCCCATCACACAATCCCGGTGTCAGACACAGAGTCATCATTCCTCTACAAGGTCTCATCAAACTCTTCCCTGGTCAGACACAGAGAGATTATTCCTCTACACGGTACCATTACACTCTCCCGGTGTCAGACACAGAGTGAATCTCCTTCAACACTGTCCCATCACACTCTGCCGGGGTCAGACACACAGTGATCATTCCTCTACACGGTCCCATCAAACACTCCCGGGGTCAGACACAGAGAGAATCTCCCTCCACGCCGTCCCATCACACACTCCCGGGGTCAGACACAGAGTGATTATTCCTCTACACGGTCCCATCAAACATTCGCGGGGTCAGAAACAGAGTGATTATTCCTCTGCGCGGCCCCATCAAACTCTCCCGGGGTCAGACACAGAGTGAATCTCCCTCCACGCCGTCCCATCACACACTCCCGGTGTCAGACACAGAGTGATTATTCCTCTACACGGTCCCATCAAACATTCCCGGGGTCAGAAACAGCGTGATTATTCCTCTACGCGCCCCCATCAAACTTTCCCGGGGTCAGACACAGAGTGAATCTCAATCCTCACCGTCCAATCACACACTCCCGGGGTCAGACACAGAGAGATTATTCCTCTACACGGTACCATTACACTCTCCCGGTGTCAGACACAGAGTGAATCTCCTTCAACACTGTCCCATCACACTCTGCCGGGGTCAGACACACAGTGATTATTCCTCTACACGGTCCCATCAAACACTCCCGGGGTCAGACACAGAGTGAATCTCCCTCCACGCCGTACCAACACACACTCCCGGATCAGACACAGACTGATTATTCCTCTACACGGTCCCATCACACACTCCCGGGGTCAAACACAGACTGAATCTCCCTCCACACCGTCCCATCATACAATCCCTGGGTCAGACACAGAGTGATTATTCCTCTACACGGTCCCATCACACACTCCCGGGGTCAGACACAGAGTGAATCTCCCTCCACGCCGTCCCATCACACGCTCCCGGGGTCAGACACAGTGTGATTATTCCTCTGCACGGTCCCATTAAACAATCCCGGGGTCGGACACAGACTGAATCTCCCTCCACACCGTCCCATCACACTCTCCCGGGGTCAGACACAGAGAGATTATTCCTCTATACGGTACCCTCAAACACTCCCGGTGTCAGACACAGAGAGATTATTCCTCTACACGGTCCCATCAAAAAATCCCGGTGTCAGACACAGAGTCATTATTCCTCTACAAGGTCTCATCAAACTCTTCCCTGGTCAGACACAGAGAGATTATTCCTCTACACGGTTCCATTACACTCTCCCGGTGTCAGACACAGGGTGAATCTCCTTCAACACTGTCCCATCACACTCTGCCGGGGTCAGACACACAGTGATTATTCCTCTACACGGTCCCATCAAACACTCCCGGGGTCAGACACAGAGTGAATCTCCCTCCACGCCGTCCCATCACACACACCCGGGGTCAGACACAGAGTGATTATTCCTCTACACGGTCCCAGCAAACTTTCCCGCGGTCAGAAAAAGAGTGATTATTCCTCTACGCGGCCCCATCAAACTCTCCCGGGGTCAGACACAGAGTGATTATTCCTCGACACGGTACCATCAAACACTCCCAGGGTCAGACACAGATTGATTATTCCTCTACACGGTCCCATCAAAAACTCCCGGGGTCAGACGCAGAGTGAATCTCCCTCACACCGTCCCATCACACAATCCCGTGGTCAGACACAGTGTGATTATTCCTCTACACGGTCCCATCACACACTCCCGGTGTCAGACACATAGTGATTATTCCTCTACACGGTCCCATCACTCACTCCCGGGGTCAGACAGAGTGAATTTATATCCACACCGTCCCATCATACACTCCCGGGGTCAGACACAGAGTGATTATTCCCCTACACGGTCCCATCAAACACTCCCGGGGTCAGCTACAGAGTGATTATTCCTCTACGCCGCCCATCACACTCTCCCCGGGTTAGACACAGAGTGAATCTCCCTCCACACCGTCGCATCACACACTCCCGAGGTCAGACAGAGTGATTTTTCCTCTACACGGTCCAATCAAACAATCCCGGGGTCAGACACAGAGTGAATCTCCCTCCACACCGTTCCATCACACACTCCTGTGGTCAAACACAGAGTGATTATTCCTCTACATGTTTCCATCAAACACTCCCGGGGTCAGACACAGTGTGAATCTCCTTCCACACAGTCCCATCACACACTCCCAGGGTCAGACACACAGGGATTATTCCCTCTACATTGTTCCATCACACACTCCCGGGGTCAGAAACAGAGTGATTATTCCTCTACACGGTCCCATCACACACTCCCGGGGTCAGACACAGAGTGAATCTCCTCCACGCCGTTCCATCACACACTCCCGGGGTCAGACACAGAGTGAATATTCCTATACGCGGTCCCATCAAACATTCGCGGGGTCAGAAACAGAGTGATTATTCCTCTGCGCGGCCCCATCAAACTCTCCCGGGGTCAGACACAGAGTGAATCTCCCTCCACGCCGTCCATCACACACTCCCGGTGTCAGACACAGAGTGATTATTCCTCTACACGGTCCCATCAAACATTCCCGGGGTCAGAAACAGCGTGATTATTCCTCTACGCGCCCCCATCAAACTTTCCCGGGGTCAGACACAGAGTGAATCTCAATCCTCACCGTCCAATCACACACTCCCGGGTCAGACACAGAGAGATTATTCCTCTACACGGTACCATCAAACACTGCCGGGGTCAGACACAGAGTGAATCTCCCTCCACACCGTCCCATCACACACTCCGAGGTCAGACAGAGTGATTTTTCCTCTACACGGTCCAATCAAACAATCCCGGGGTCAGACACAGAGTGAATCTCCCTCCACACCGTTCCATCACACACTCCTGTGGTCAGACACAGAGTGATTATTCCTCTACACGGTACCATCACACACTCCCGGTGTCAGACACAGTGTGAATCTCCTTCCACTCCGTCCCATCGCACTCTCCCCGGGTAAGACACAGAGTGATTATTCTTCTACACGGTCCCATCAAACACTCCCGGGGTCAGACACAGAGTGAATCTCCCTCCACGCCGTCCCATCACACGCTCCCGGGGTCAGACACAGTGTGATTATTCCTCTACACGGTCCCATCAAACACTCCCGGGGTCAGACACAGACTGAATTTCCCTCCACACCGTCCCATCACACTCTCCCGGGTCAGACACAGAGAGATTATTCCTCTACACGGTACCATCAAACGCTCCCGGAGTCAGACACAGAGAGATTATTCCTCTACACGGTCCCATCACACAATCCCGGTGTCAGACACAGAGTCATCATTCCTCTACAAGGTCTCATCAAACTCTTCCCCTGGTCAGACACAGAGAGATTATTCCTCTACACGGTACCATTACACTCTCCCGGTGTCAGACACAGGGTGAATCTCCTTCAACACTGTCCATTACACTCTGCCGGGGTCAGACACACAGTGATTATTCCTCTACACGGTCCCATCAAACACCCCCGGGTCAGACACAGAGTGATTATTCCTCTACACGTTCCAATCAAACGCTCCCGTGTGTGAGACAAAGAGTGATTATTCCTCTACACGGTCCCATGAAACACTCCCGGGGTCTTACACAGAGTGAATCTCCGTCCACACCGTCCCAACACACACTACCGGCGTCAGACAGAGTGATTATTCCTCTACACGGTCCCAGCAAACACTCCCGGGGTCAGACACAGAGTGAATCTCCATCCACACCGTCCCGTCACGAACTCCCGGGGTCAGACACAGATTGATTATACCTCTACACCGCCCATCACACACTCCCGGGGTCAGACACAGAGAGATTATTCCTCTACACGGTACCATCAAACACTCCCGGGGTCAGACACAGAGAGATTATTCCTCAACCCGGTCCCATCAAACACTCCCGTGGTCAGCCACAGAGTGATTATTCCTCTACACGGTCCAA
>NW_026779429.1:0-103853 GCF_030144855.1 Hypanus sabinus
GGGGGACTCTGCCAATGTTAAGGGGACGGTAAGATGGAGTGAAGGAGGATTTTCAGGACACAGAACCGATTGGACTGAGATCAACATCAATGGTGGAGGAAGGGAAGAGCGAATCGCTGGTGCCCCGCAAAGGACAACTTCATCATGTTGTAAAGGGGGTTTTCTTCTTTTTTCTTCGTTACTGTGTTTGTAATCACAATGGCTTCTTTGTTTTGTTGAACGCAGGAATGCTTCTTTGTTGCGAGAGCGTCCTGGAAGCATGTTTGGGTTAAAATTTACTGATAACGAGAATTGTATTCCTTTGTAAACCAATTGGGGTTAATGTTGTTCTTTCTTCTGAGACTGTAAACTATTGTTGGCGGGCTTTGGGAGATCGGAGCGGGGGGGGGGGGTGAGAGAGAGAGGAAGCGATGCTGTAAGCTGGACGAGGAACGGACCCCAAGCGGGGGCCCGAGGCCAGGAGGTACCCCGAGGAGAAGAGATGAAGCTACATGTGCTTGGTTGACCACTTTGGAGGGTCCTGAGCTGCGAGTCGAGGAGTTCGGAGGGTCCTGAGCTGCGAGTCGAGGAGTTCGGAGGGTCCTGAGCTGCGAGTCGAGGAGTTCGGAGGGTCCTGAGCTGCGAGTCGAGGAGTTCGGAGGGTCCTGAGCTGCGAGTCGAGGAGTTCGGAGGGTCCTGAGCTGCGAGTCGAGGAGTTCGGAGGGTCCTGAGCTGCGAGTCGAGGAGTTCGGAGGGTCCTGAGCTGCGAGTCGAGGAGTTCGGAGGGTCCTGAGCTGCGAGTCGAGGAGTTCGGAGGGTCCTGAGCTGTTTGGAGAGTCGAGGAGTTCGGAGGGTCCTGAGCTGCGAGTCGAGGAGTTCGGAGGGTCCTGAGCTGCGAGTCGAGGAGTTCGGAGGGTCCTTAGCTGCGAGTCGAGGAGTTCGGAGGGTCCTGAGCTGTTTGGAGAGTCGAGGAGTTCGGAGGGTCCTGAGCTGCGAGTCGAGGAGTTCGGAGGGGATCGAATGGTGGCCAGAAGACTTCAGTAATTGAGCTCCAACCGTTGTGCACGAAGGGGTTTGGGCTTTGATAAGTTTGGCGCCTTTTCTTTTTTTTTTTCATATATACTGTATCGTTATTAATCAATTAGTTATAGTAACCTTTATAAATTGTACTCATTTAATCGCTTATGGTGTACTGTCTGTTTTTGGGCGAGGCGGGGACATCACACAGCATCCACACCAGCTGATTACCCAGTTTGGCGGGGCCGGAGGCTGCTCCCCCTAGACGGGAACGAGCTGAGCGAGCCTCAGGCGACCCAGGGGGTTACATTGTGAGGTGCTCGTCCGGATTGATTTCTGTGGAGGCTGTGTGATCACCCTCTTTAAATTGTGTCTGCAGCGAAGAGCTGGTGTGCCTTTGTGGGTTTCCTAACCGTTATTGGAAGCATTTACCCTTGACGACATTGAGGACACTGGAGATTCGGGGTACCAGAGCCGGTGATTATCCAGACGACGGTTGTTGGTCAGTGAAAATGGAGCTCTTTGAGGCAAATGTGGAGGAGACTGAGGTTCATGAATCGTTAATGCTGATGTGTCCGGACACTGTTGAGACGGGCAGTGTTTCTGTTCTAGAGAGAACCAATATCCTGCTGGTGCCACTTGGGGGCCTGCCCGGAGGAGGCATTGTCGATACACCCAGAGTTTCGAGCTGCTTGTGCGGACGTGTGTAGCAGCATTGGGCCGATACCGAATTCAAACAAGAGCCGGTGGTGGTACGGCCTGGGGGAAGTATCTGATGGTGAGACCCTCTAAGTGGACGCTGCGAAATACCACGACGGAGGGGATTTGACAGCTGAAGACACCTCGGAGAGAGAGAGAGTTTGCGGCGATTGGCCCCTGAAGCCGTGGAAGATGTAGGCAGCGTGTGTGTGGATTATATTGCGCTGAAGAGGCGCATTGTCAGTGACCAGAATACGGCCCTGAGGGCCGAAGGGGTGATGGCCTATCTGAGTGGTGCGATGTGGTTTAAGGTGCTGGATCTGAGGGGTGGATGTTGCCAGATCCCGATGAGTGGGGCCGACAAGGAGAAGACGGCCGTTATAACTTCCCTAAGAGTGTTACGGTCCGAACAGATGCCACAGGGCATATCCGGAGCCCTTGCAACGTTCCCGAGGGGCATGTGGTAGACCATGGGGGACGTGGAGGCGTTTGGAGTTTTGGCGTATGTGGATGATCTCTTGGTATTTGGATCTGCCTCAGGAGAATATGAAGTGAGGTCGTTGCAGGAGCGGCTGAGAACTACAGAGTTAAAGTGTTTTCTGGACACGTGCCAGGGCTGGCGAAGGTCGCAGCTCGTGGGTGACTGTCTCTACGGAATCAGGTTTGAAATGAAGACGGAGAGACTGGAGAGAGTGATCTGGAACCATTTGGAAGACTTACAAGTTGGAGAGAACGAAGAGAGTTGTCTGACTGAGGGCAACAGCAAACTGAGAATCTGGAGAGGGGAGTTTGTGGAGGTGAAGAAATTACTGACAAATCTCGGAAGAGGGAAGCGGAAGCTTGAAGGGAACCTGAAGATGACCATCGACAGTTCAAATGAAGTGCAAAACCTGAAAGTTGATCTGGAAGAAGTCATGAGGAAGGAACAACTGGAGAGAAGTGCAGTGAATACTGAACTGGAGGCTGACCATTCTTTAACTGCTGCTTTTCCGGTCGGGGTGGAAGAAGCTGATGGAGTAACTGCGTCCCCAATTGAGATAGCCGGGATGCGTGAGTCAGAACTGCTGAGCCTGTGGCGAGAGTTGCAGGAGGCTGAAGAGACAGCCGGAGCTGTGCAGGCCACGTGTTTCCGTTTGGAGAAGAACAAACAGCAACTACCGATCACAGAAATGAGGAAGAATACAGATTCGATGGATGATATGCTGGATGTGTGGTACATGCTGCCTTTTGCTGACTTTCCCTCGATTGAGGAAGAGACCTTTGGCCCTTCTCCCACTGAATCACGTGTAGCGGGGAGGGTTAGCTGTGTGCAGTGTGGGGCATGAGTGAGAGGTTGAGAGAGGAGTTTGTAGTGGGCCCAAGGTATCCCCAGTTATGTCCGAGCCTGAAGGGTTTAGGTGAGGGGCTACGGAGGTCTCAGAAGGGTTAGGGAACTCCCAGATAGTTGGCCTATGTAGCGCCTGAGGAACAGGGCGTGAGGTTTACTGTGTGGGGAGGAGATGTCACTGTTTCTGCTTGGGTTACGATGTGTTGGCAGGAAAGGTGGCGAGTTATTTAATAGTCATGAGGACATGACTCTTATTTGGTGGGGGGTGAGAGTAAAGGGGGTTTCTTCTTTTTTCTTTGTTACTGTGTATGTAATCAAAAGGGCTTCTTTGTTTTGTTGAAAGCAGGAATGCTTCTTTGTTGCGAGAGAGTGCTGGAAGCTTGTTTGGGTTAAAATTTACTGATAACGAGAATTGTATTCCTTTGTAAACCAATTGGGGATTAATGTTGTTCTTTCTTCTGAGTCTGTAAGCGATTGTTGACGGGCTTTTGGGCAGATCGGCGCGAGGGGTTGAGAGAGAGAGGACACGATGCTGTAAACTGGGCGAGGAACGGACCCCAAGCGGGGGTCCGGAGCCAGAAGATAGTCCGAGGAGGGGGGATGAAGCGAGATGTGCTTGGTTGACCACTCGGAGGGTCCTGAGCTGCGAGTCGAGGAGTTCGGAGGGGATCGAATGGTGGCCAGAAGACTTCAGTAAATGAGCTCCAACGGTTGTGCACGAAGTGCTTTGGACTTTGATAAGTTTGGCGCCTTTTCCTTAGTTTTTTCCTTCATATATACTGTATTGTTATTAATCACTTAGTTATAGTAACCTTTATAAATTGTACTCATTTAATCGCATATGGTGTACTGTCTGTTTTTTGGGCGAGGTGGGGACATCACACAGCATCCACACCAGCTGATTACCAAGTTTGGCGGGGCCGAAGGCTGCTCCCCCTAGACGAGAATGAGCTGAACGAGCCTGAGGCGACCCAGGGGGCTACAGGGGTATTTCCCCGGTGGCTAGGCTCTCCCCTAGAACAAGACTGTAATCGACCCCCAGGACATCCCAAAAAGCCTGATCAAACTCTACATTCAGACCATCTAACCCAGGGGATTTACTCCTCCGGAGTTGCCGAAGGGCAGCAGACAGCTCCTCCCCAGTCAGGGAAGCGTCTAGACGCGCTGCCGCATCTGGGCTGACCTTCGGCAAAGCTTCCCAGACCTCACTGCACGCCCCCACATTTGACGGATCCGGTGAGAATAAGGACCGATAGAAAGTGCGGACTTCTTTGATAATTTCGTCAGGATCCTTGGTGGAGGAGCCATCAGCAGCCAATAGCTCCACCAGCTGCTTTTGAACTCCCCGCCACTTCTCCAACGAGTAGAAGAAGGGTGAGCCGCGGTCCAAATCTTGCAGCATTTGGATCCGCGACCTCACATACGCACCTCGGGACTGCTGAAGCTGCAGATTCCTGAGTGCGTCCTTCTTCTCCTGGTATTCCTGTCACGTTTGATGGTCTCCACCGGTCGGACCAAGACGGGACTCTAGGTCAAGCAACGCTCTCTCAAGCCGCTCAATCTCAGAGCCCCGCCTCGTCGTCGACCCCCTGGTGTACTCCCGACATAAAAACCGGATGTGGGCCTTGCCCACATCCCACCACAGCCGTAGGGAGCCAAACGCACTCCGTCTCTCTCTCCAGGCGGCCCAGAACGCTTGGAATGAATCCCGGAATCGGCTGTCCCCCAGCAGCCGGTTGTTAAAGTGCCAATACCCGGATCCCACCCTAGGGTGCAGAGGAGTAAATTCCATCCACACAAGGTGATGATCCGAGCACGACACCGGCCGCATGGAGGAAGCCGACACGCGGGAGACATAAGCCCGAGAGATATACAGGCGGTCTATCCGAGAACCCCCCTCTCTCGATCTTCTGGAGAAGGCGCTAGAGTCAGGGTGAAGATTCCGCCAGCTGTCCACCAAGTCAAAGGAGCCGACTAGCTCCTTTTACTTTTTCGCCGATGTTGGGTTGCGTTGGAGGCCCGAGCGGTCCTCCACCTCGAGGGTACAGTTGAAGTCTTCCCCGAGGACGACGCAGTCCCCCGGGTCGATGGAACTCAGCAAGGTGGACAGCTGACAGAATAGGCGCGTCTGCATCACCCCGCGCCTCGGAGCAGACACATTGATAAAATGCAGCGGTACACCATCGAGGCGCACAGCCAGGTGGAGCAGACGGCCGGACACAACATCTTGGGCTCCTACCATTTCTGGCCGAAAGGTTGGGGCCAACAGGGTCGCCGCCCCGCTAGCGTTGGAGCTAAGGTGTCTCATGTAGACCCCGCCCTGCCACTCCAAGAGCCAAGCTGACTCGTCCCCCAGGGTGGTATGGGTTTCCTGCAGGAAACCCACCGCGTATCTCCCGTCCCTGAGGACTGAGAGATTGTTATACCTGCGGAGAGAGCCCCTGCTACCGTTTACATTGAGACTAGCTATGGTAAGCTTCATGTCGGGAGCACACTAGGCCTCTGCACCAGTACCCTTCCCACTGAGAGCGATGGCGCCCTCAGCCGCACCCTCCCGAAGAAAACCGAGAATATCCTTTGCTTTCAGGGCCCGACTGCTACCATCGCTACCCTGTGACCCACCATCTCCCGAAGGAGCGAGGCTGCTCCTCATCCTGATGTCCCGCACCAGGTCATCCAGGAAGGATTTCAGCTGCCGCCTGTCATTCCCTGACACAGAATTCCTGTTCCCCTTCCCCTTCCCCTTCCGTCTGAGGATGACCCTCAGGGACTTCACCAGCCTCGGCATGCTAGGCCAGCGAAGCGAGGCTAGTTTAGGCCGATGCTTTGCACCAACGGAGGAGTGAATAAACTCTCTGATCTCCTCCACAGGTATCAATGGGGACTTCTCTGGAGGGGTCAGGATGTCCATTGTCTCGCTATCAAATGAATCCCCTTCCAACCCCTCACTGCAGACAGATCCCCCACCGTCCTCCTCAGGTGGTGTATAAGGTGGCTGCCCCTGTAACCTACACTGCACAGCGGGTACCTCCCTCATACCTTCCCGCTCCACCGTCGCATCAGTCTTACCCACAGTTGCGACAATGGAGGGAAAATCCCAAGGGACTCCCTGCAGGCCATTAGTTGATGGGGTCGGCATGCAGGTTATTTCACCCTCCCCAGGAGACAGGCATGAAGGGGACCCCAGCAGCTCTGGTCCAATGGATTCACCGGCAGCCTGATGCTGACTGTGAGAGAGCCTGGTCTCCTCTCCGCTTGTAATACTTAATACATTTGCCTCCAGGGAGGCGCTTTCTGCTAAGTCCTGGGTGGAGGGCTCCAGGTCTGTTTCAGGTGTGCAAACAGGCCCAGCACTAGCTTCATGCACAACCACACCAGCCACCACAGGACAGGTGGCCACATCTGGGGATTCAGGGTTAGACACAACTCCCACCCGGATCCCCACCCATTTCTGGGACTCCCCCTCATCTGCATTCTCTGCCCTCTTGGGGGAACAATCCCATCTCCTCTTCAAGCTGGAGGAGCATACAGGTACGGAATTCACCGACAGTGCGGTACTCTCCGCTCCTATCGCCCCGTCCAACCGTACGCTTCCCCGAGACTCCCTCTCCACCTCAGGGCAAATGGGCGTGAGCCCGGAGATTCACTTTGTGTCTGACACCGGAAGCGTGTAATGTGTCTTTGTGGAGGGAGATTCACTCTGTGTCTGATCCTGAGAGTGTGTGATCGGACGGTGTGGAGGGAGATTCACTCTGTGTCTGACCCCGGGAGTGTGTGATGGGATGGTGCGGACGGAGACTTACTATGAGTTTGACCCCGGGTGAGTGTGATGGGAGTGTGTGGAGAGAGATTCACTTTGTGTCTGACTCCGGGTGTGTCTGATGGGACGGTGTGGAGGGAGATTCACTCTGTGTCTGATCCTGGGAGTGTGTGACCGGACGGTGTGGAGGGAGATTCACTCTGTGTCTGACCCCGGGAGTGTGTGATGGGACGGTGTGGAGGCAGATTCATCTATGTCTGACCCCGGGAGTGTGTGATGGGACGGTGTGGAGGGAGATTCACTCTGTGTCTGACCCCGGGAGTGTGTGATGGGACGGTGTGGAGGGAGATTCACTCTGTGTCTGACACCGGGGGACAGGCGGGGGTCAATTAGCCAGGAATGGGCTTTGGTGGAGATGAGATCCTGGGCTCCTAGACTCTGCTTGTCCGACCTCCCTCAGCCTGGAGCTGAGACGCTACTGTGTCAGTGTGAGGAGCTCCGACCTACTGTTGCAGTGCACAGGGTGTGGAGGGCAACAGAAACCTCAAATAAAACTCGAGTCCGACACAAGACAGGAAGATACAGTGGTTTATTGATTTTTTATGAGATATATCAATTAAACAATGTGTGAGCTGCTAACGTGCGGTAATAAATAATCTGCTCACAGTCACACACAATTAACTGACCGGCGAAAAGGTCTGACCGGTTGAATAATCAGTCCCGTTTCTCACCGTCACTCTGCATAGGGGAACCGATGATTATAAAATCACACTTCAGGGCCGTGTCCGGGATCGCTGCAGATTCAGGGCTACTGCCGAGGGATTTGTCCATTTAACATCATTATATCGGCCAGGCTGCCGAATGCACCGTCCTCAGCAAACGGAGCAAAAGGATTCTCTCCCGGGATCATCCCCACCACCCCGGGTCACCGGTGTCTCGGACTGAACCCCGGACCCCGGGCTCTTTCTGTCCGGGTATTTCCACGGGGTTTCACGTGGGGTCTCGTTCACGTACCTCCGGCGGAAGCTGCCCCCTCCCTCCGGACAACAGGAGGATACACGTCACTGCAGGACCGCTGCGAGCGACGCACACAGCGCGAGGCCCGAGCCGGTTCCGTTCAAACCGTTGGGAATCAGCCCCGGCGCGCGGCCGTTAAAGATAAGGGCGGGAGTTAAAGGGGAGGGCGGGGAGTCGGCCAAATGTCCCCATCCCGCGGGCGGGGATGTTCACACATTCAGAGGTTCAGATCCACTCTCAGTCCGGGTCTGACTTCCTGTAGAGATCTCAGTTCCTTCTCCCCGGTCTCACTGAACCGATTCATACCCAGCCTGAAACAGATGGGAGAATAAAGATGAAATAAACAGATTACACAACAGTGTCAGTAACAGGGGACCGGGGTTAATGTTTCAACAACACTCACAGACAAATATCACCAGAAATCCTGCGGATTCGCTGATATTTTATCACATTGAAGATTAACACAAACACTCACAGGATCCACACCAGACTCGGGAGGGTCAGTATGAGGCGGCGGAGAGCGGGGACAGATCGGTCGGTCAAAGAGTTTAATGTCAGGCTCAGCCAAATCAGTGATGGGCTTGCACTGAGAGCGGAGACGAGATCCTCGGCACCAGAATCTGTGAGACCGACACCGCTCAGCCTGGAGATGAGAGAGAGTGAGGGTGAAGGACACAGAGAGACAGGAGACCGTACAAATCCCCAGTGTTTATCAGTAACACAATTACTGATCACATTAATGTTCAGTGTCAGACACCCAGTGACTGTAAACACAATCTCCCACAGTCTGGTACTTACCACAGTGTCTGTATTTTACACTCCGGGTTTCTCAGAGCCGCAGACACCAGTTTCACTCCTGAATCCCCCAGTTTATTATCGTTCAGTCTAAACACAAACAGACAAATTGATGAACATTGTGATTAAAATCGTCCGTCTGAGGGCATTTCTCTCACCCGGATATTTCAGGGAACATTAAACCCTTCAGTAATTCACTGATCGTAGATCCCATCACTGTCAATGTCCCTCACTGTCCAGCTCCAATGAATTCACCGAATGTCAGTAATTTCGTCTGTCGGTGTGACCCTGTAAACTCCACATATTCTCTCTCATTCCCTAATGGTTAGAAAAGTGTTCCTGACGTGAGACAGTCGGAAAGGGCAGGTGTGAAGGGGAGAAGTCAAACAGTGAGGAAGATTTTAGAATCGGGAAATGTCGATGGGAGATGGAGGAAGAGACATCACCTAAGGTAAAGGATGGAAAGACACAGAAGGAAACGGATGTGGAAGAGAGATCCCAGAAGAGGAAGGGGGATTGGTGAAAAGTGCTCCCACAGGAGGAAGGGGGTTGGGGAAGAGAGATCCCACAGGAGGAAGGAGGATGGTGAAGAGAGATCCCACAAGAGAAAGGGGGATGGTGAAGAGAGATTCCACAAGAGGAAGGAGAATGGGGGAGAGAGATCCCGCAGGAGGAAGGGGGATGGGGAAGGGAGATCCCACAGGAGGAAGCGGGATGGGGGAGAGAGATCCCACAGGAAGAAGGGGGATGGGGAAGAGAGATCCCACAGGAAGAAGGGGGATGCGGAAGAGAGATCCCATAGGAGGAAGAGGGATGCTGAGGAGAGATCCAACAGCAGGAAGGGGGAGTGGGAACAGAGAGCCCAGAGGATGAAAGGGGAATGGGAACGTGAGACCCCACAGCTGGATCGCTACCCATGCCACGCGCTAGTGAGGCTAGAAATAATGCAGTTAAATACGTGGATGAGCGGATGTTGCATGAGGGAGGGGTTCATGTTTCTGAACTTTCTGGGCTTTCTTCCAGGGGAGGTGGGCCCCTTTCGAATTGGACAGTTTGCACCTGAACTGGAGGGGGACTAACATCTTCGCCGGCAGGTTAGCAAGTTTTTCTCCGGGGATTTTAAACAAGGTTGCAGGGGGAGGGGCAAAGTGTTAGAGCAGATAGTGAGGTGGAGGAGGAGAAGGGTCATGCGAGGACTGCCTGTATAGACAGATATCAATGCTTTGTACGTGATAGAAATGTTCCCAGTTGCATCTATTTCAATGCAAGAAGTATTGTGGGTAAGGCAGATGAGTTTAGGGCGTGGATTGGCACATGATGATTTTGACATTATTGCTATTAGTAAGACTTGGTTTGCAGGAGAGGCAGGACTGGCAGCTTCATGTTCCGAGGTTACGTTCTTTCAGACGTGATAGAGGGGGAGGGATGAAAGGGGGAGGAGTGGCATTACTGGTCAGGGGCATCTCACAGCTGAGCGTAGACGGGACAGCCCGGAGGGCTCGTATACAGAGGCCGTATGGGTGGAGCTGAGGAACGGGAAAGGAGTGACCACACTGATAGGGTATTATTATATACGATCCAATAGTCAGAGAGATTATATACGGCCCAATCGGAGGAGCAAGTCTGTTGAGAGTTAGCACACCAATGTAAGAAACAGAAAGTTGTAATCGTAGGGGATTTTAACTTTCCACATATTGACGGGGCGTCCCACTCTATGAAAGGGTTAGATGGCGTGGAGTTTGTCAAATCTGTTCAGGAAAGTTTTCTAAATCAATATATTGAGGTACCAACGAGAGAGGGTGCAGTACCTGATCTCCTATTAGGGAACCAGATAGGTCATGTGACAGAAATATGTGAAGCGAACATTTTGGGTCCAGTGACCATAATGTCATTAGATTCAAGATAATTATGGATAAGGATAGGACTGGTCCACCAGTTAAGGTTCTGAATTGGAGAAGGGCCAATTTTGTGGAAATGAGAGAGGATCTGGGAAGAGTGGATTGGGATAAGTTGTTTTCTGGCAATGATGTATTCAGTAAGTGGAGTTACTGAACTGCGCTTACATCCTGAGTTTGCTTGTTCCTGCCAGGATTAAAGGCAAAGTTAACATGGATAGGGAACCTTGTTTTTCAAGGGATATTGGCGAGCTGGATAAGTAGGTGTTTAGCAGGTACAGGCAACAAGGAACAAATGAGATACTTGAAGAGTGTAGAGAATGTAAGGGAATACTAAAGAAGGAAATCAAGAAGGCAAAAAGAAGACATGAGGTTGTGTTGGCAGATAATGTGAAGGTAAACCTGAAGGGTTTCTACAATTATGTTAAGAGTAAAAGGATAGTAAAGGACAAAATTGGTCCCCTGGAACATCAGAATGATTGCCTATGTGGTCTATGTGTGGAGCATCACGAAGTTGGGAAGATCGCAAACAGTTTTTTGCGTCAGTGTCTTCTCAGGAAACTGGCATAGCGGATATGGAATTAAAAGAAACAAACAGTAGTGTCATGGAACGCGGCCAGTGAGTGAGTGGGCCAGTGAAGGAGTGGAAATTTGAGGCTTTGACTCGAGAGATTCTGGCAGTTTTGGCAGTTGGACTGTGCAAATCAAGACAACCAAGATTTGAATAGCTCAGACTCAGCAGAAAGCAGCTGATTATCCAAGCAGTTTGAAAAGCTCGAACAAATAAATAGAGGGGTAGCTCAAGCTGAGCGGCCCGTGGAAAGCGGTCAGTGAGTGAGTGGAGATTTGAGGCTTTGACAGGTCTTTACAATGCCTCCTGAGACGGTGATGTGCCTCTCCTGTGAGATGAGGCAGTCTTGGGGGAAATCCCCTCTTCTGCAGAGTCACATCTGCCAGAAGTACTTGCGGCTGGGCGATCTGGAAGACCGTGTGAGGAATCTGGAGCAGCAGCTGGATGACCTTCGACTCATAAGGGAGAATGAGGCAGACATAGATGAGAGCTACAGGGGGGTAGTCACACCTAGGCTGCCGGAAGCAGGTCGTTGGGTTACAGTCCGAGGGGGGGAAAGCGAAGGAGAGTAGACAGGTAGTGCAGAGCACCCGTGCAGCCATTCCCCTGAATAATAACTTTACCGTCCTGGATGCTGTTGGTGAGGACGACCGACCAGGTGTGAGCCACGGTGGCAGGGCCTCTGGCACTGAGTCTGACCCTGTGGTGTAGAAGGGTGGGACGGAGTGGAGGAGAGCTGTCGTCATTGGAGACTCTATAGTCAGGGGGGCAGACAGGAGATTTTGTGGATATGAGAAGGAAACCCGCATGGTTTGTTGCCTCCCAGGTGCCAGGGTCCGGGATGTGTCTGACCGGGTACGTGTCATCCTGGTACGAGAGGGAAAGCAACCAGATGTCGTGATACATGTTGATACCAACAACATAGGCAGAATTGGGGGAGATGGCAGTTGAATGCGTGGCTGAGGAGTTGGTGCAGGGGGCAGGGTTTTAGATTTTTGGATCATTGGGATCTCTTCTGGGGAAGGTGGGACCTGTACAGATCGGATGGGTTGCACCTGAACTCTAGGGGGAGCAATATCCTTGCTGGTAGGTTTGCTAGCATGGTTCGGGAGGGTTTAAACTAATTTGCAAGTGGGATGGGACCCAGGGCGATAGAGCAGTGAAAGATGTGCATGGAGTAAAGCCAGATCTGACACTTAGAGAGGCTTTGAGGAAAGAGCAGCAGAATAAAGGGTGTAAAGGCAATAAGGTAGAAGGGCTAAAGTGTGTGTACTTCACTGGAAGAAGCATCAGCAACAAAGCTGATGAACTGAGAGCTTGGAAACATACATGCAATTATGATTGGCGGGGCCAATACGGAGACTTGGCTGGCACCAGGGCAGGGATGTATTCTAAATATTACCGGATTTCAGTGCATTAAAAGGGATAGAGAGCGGGTAAAAGGGGAGGACGGGTGGTATTATTGGTCAGGGATACTATTACAGCTACAGAAAGAGCGGATAATGCAGTAGGATCCTCTTTTGAGTCAGTATGGGTGGAAGTCAGGAACAGGAAGGGAGCAGTTACTCTACCGGGGGTATTCTTTAGGCCCCCTGGTTGCAGCAGAGATACCGAGGAGCAGATTGTGATGCAGATTTTGGAAAAGTGCAAAAATAACAGGGTTGTTAACATGGGTGACTTTAACTTCCCTAATATTGATTGGCACTTGAATAGTTCCAGGGGTTTAGATGGGGCAGAGTTTGCTAAGTGTGTCCAGGATGGATTCCTGTCACAATATGTTGACAAGCCGACAAGGGGGAATGCCATACCAGATCTAGTATTAGGTAACGAACCGGGTTAGGTCACAGATCTATCAGTGTGCGAGCATCTGGGGGACAGTGATCACCGCTCCCTGAACATGGTCTGATCAGGGACAGTCAGCATGGTTTTGTGAAGGGCAGATCGTGCCGAACAAGCCTGATAGAGTTCTCTGAGGACGTGACCAAGCCTATAGATGAGGGTATTGTAGTGGATGTGATCTACAAGGTTTTTAGAAAGGCATTTGACAAGGTTCCACACGGTAGGCTTATTCAGAATGTCAGAAGGCATTGGATCCAGGGAGGTTTGGCCAGGGGGATTCAGAATTGGCCTGCCTGCAGAAGGCAGATGGTCATGGTGGTGGTAGAACAATTAGATTGGAGATTAGATCCCGCAAGGATCTGTTCTGGGACCTCTACTTCTTGTGATTTTTATTAACGCCCTGGATGTGGGGGTAGAAGGGTGGGTTGGCAAGTTTGCAGACAACACAAAGTTTGGTGGTGTTGTAGATAGTGTAGAGGATTGTCTAAGATTGCAGAGAGACATTGATAGGATGCAGAAGTGGGCTGAGAAGTGTCAGATTGAGTTCAACCTGGAGAAGTGTGAAGTGGTACACTTTGGAAGGACAAACTCCAAGGCAAAGTACAAATAAATGGCAGGATAATTGGTAGTGTGGAGGAGCAGATGGATCTGGGGGGTACATGTCCACAGATCCCTGAAAGTTGCCTCACAGATAGATAGGGTAGTTGAGAACGTTTATGGGGTGTTAGCTTTCATAAGTCAAGGGATAGAGTTTAAGAGATGCGATGTAATGATGCAGCTCTATAAAACTCTAGTTAGGCCACACTTGGAGTACTGTGTCCAGTTCTGTTCACCTCACTCTAGGAAGGATGTGGAAGCATTGGAAAGGGTACAGAGGAGATTTACCAGGATGCTGCTTGGTTTAGAGAGTATGGATTATGATCAGAGATGAAGGGAGCTAGGGCTTTACTCTTTGGAGAGAAGGACGATGAGAGGAGACATGATAGAGGTGTACAAGATATTAAGAGGAATAGACAGAGTGGACAGCCAGCGCCTGTTCCCCAGGGCACCACTGCTCAGTACAAGAGGACATGGCTTTAAGGTAAGGGGAGGGAAGTTCAAGGGGGATATTAGAGGAACGTTTTTCACTCAGAGAGTGGTTGGTGCGTGGAATGCACTGCCTGAGTCAGTGGCGGAGGCAGATACACTAGTGAAGTTTAAGAGACTACTAGACAGGCTTGTGGAGGAATTTCAGGTGGGGGGTTATATGGCAGGCAGGGTTTGAAGGGCCGGTAATGTGCTGTACTATTCTATGTTTTATGGAACATATAGAGATTAAAGAGGAGGAGGTGCTTACTGCCTTACAGCAAATAAGGGTAAATAAATCCCCCAGGCCTGACATGATATTTTCCTGGACCTTGAGAGAGACGAGTGTAGAAATTGCAGGGGTCCTGGCAGAAATATTTAAAATGTATTTCGCCGCAATTGCGGTGCCGGAGGATTGGAGGGTAGCTCATGTTCTTCCGTTGTTTGAAAATGGCTCCAAAAGTACACCAGGTAATTACAGGCCAGTGAGCCTAACATCGGTGTTAGGTAAATTATTGGAAGGTGTTCTGAGAGATCGGATTTACAAGGAGTTGGATAAGCAAGGGCTGATTAAGGATAGTCAGCATGGCTTTGTTCATGGCAGATCGTGTTTAATGAATCCTGTAGAGTTTTTCGAGGAGGTTACCAAGAATGCACATGAAGGAATGGCTGTGGATGTTGTCTACATGAACTTTAATAAGGCTTTTGACAAGGTCCCACATGGGAGGTTAGTTCAGAAGGTTCAGACAGTAGGTATCCATGGAGAGGTTGTAGATTGGATTCGAAATTGGCCGTGTGTGAGAACACAGAGAGTGGTGGCGGATCATTGCTTTTGAGACTGGAGCCCTGTGACTAGTGGTGTGTCTCAGGGATCTGTGCTGGGACCATTGTTGTTTGTTGTCTATATCAATGTACTAGATGATAGTGTGATAAGTTGGATCAGCAAGTCTGCTGATGACACTAAGATTGGAGGCGTTGCGGACAGCGAGGAAGGCTTTCAAAGCTTGCAGTGGGATCTGGCCCAACTGGGAACATGGGCCAGAAAATGGCAGATGGAATTTAATGCAGACAAGTGTGAGGTGTTCCATTTTGTAAGGACAAATCAATGTAGGAAATACACAGTAAATGGTAGGGCACTGAGGAGTGCGCAGGAAGAAAGGGATCTGGGAGTTCAGATACATAATTCCCTGAAAGTGGCGTCACAGGGAGCCAGGGTTGTAAAGAAGGCTTTTGGCATCCGGGCATTCATAAATCAAAGTTGAGTATAGGAATTGGGATGTTATGGTGAGGTTGTATAAGACATTGGTGAGGCCAAATTTGGAGTATTGTGTGCAGTTCTGGTCACTGAACTATAGGACGGATATCAGTAAGACTGGAAATGTGCAGAAAAGATCTGCGAGGATGTTGCCGGCTCTTCAGGAGTTGAGTTACAAGGAAAGATTGAGCAGGTTAAGACTTTATTCCTTGGAGCGCAGAAGAATGAGGGGAGATTTGATAGAAGTTTACAGAATTACGAGGGGTATAGACAGGGTAGATGCGAATGGGCTCTTTCCACACGGATTAGGAGAGATAAATTACAAAAGGACTTTGCTTCAGGGTGAAAGGGGAAAGGTTTAGGGGGAACGTCCTCACTCAGAGAGTTGGGAGAATGCGGAACGAGCTGCCATCTGATGTGGAAAATGCGGACACACTGTTAGATTTTAAGAATAAATCTGATAGATGCATGGATGGGAGAGGTCTGGAGGGCGATGGACTGGGTGCAGGTCAATGGGACTAGCGGAATAAAGTTTTGGCACAGAGCAGAAGGGCAGAATGGCTTGTTTTCTATGCTGTAGTGTTCTATGATTTTACGATTCTATGAAGGAATATGGGGAGGTCAGTTGCCACAGGAAGAAGGGGGATGGGAAGAGAGATCCCACAGGAGGAAGGGGGATGGGGGAGAGAGATCCCACAGGAGGAAGGGGGATGGAGAAGTGAGATCCCACAAGCGGAAGGCGGATGTGGAAGTGAGATCCCACAGGAGGAAGGGGGATGGGGTAGAGAGATCCGACAGGAGGTAAGGGGATGGGGAAGATAGATCCCACAGGAGGAAAGCGGAATGGGAAGGGATACCACTGGAGGGAAGGGAATGGGGAAGAGAGAACCTTCGGAGGAAGGGGGATGGGGAAGAGAGATCTGACAGGAAGAAAGGGGGATGTGGAAGATAGATCCCACAGGATGAAATGGGAATGGGAAGGGATACCACTGGAGGGAAGGGGATGGGGAAGAGAGAACCTAGAGGTGGAAGGGGGATGGGGAAGAGAGAACCCATAGGAGGATGGGGGATGGGGAAAAGAGATCTGAGAGGAGGAAGGGGGATGAGGCAGAGATATCCCACAGGAGGAAGGGGAATTGGAAGAGAGATCCGAAAGGAGGAAGGGGAATTTTTGTACGCGTGTGTTGGGTCTGAACAGAGACCCAGAGGAGATGCGGCCTCGCTTTCTGTGTATCTGGTAGTGAGCAAAGTCACAAACAGGAAAGGGCAGGGGAGGGCAATCTCACAATGGTATTTCTTTCCTTCTCACTGGGACAGTCTGCAGACGGCCTCTTGTCCCTCACCGGGAAGGGGGTGTGAATCTTTGACCCATCTGCTGCAGTCAGTGTCGGTCTGGGTGTCAGTAACAGTGAGAAGGAACATTGTCAATGGACGTGTCACAGGCAGCAGGAAACACGGCCATTCCTGTGATTTACTACCATTAAACCAATGGTCGTTGTTCACTGATCTGATGAAGTCTCCAACATCCCTTCACAAGGAACCACAGAACCCTCCTGTCCTTGGGGAATTACTGACTGATCCCCTGGGCATTTGTCACAATTCTTCACAATCTGGTTTATCACAGTTTAACCCAAATCTCTTTACATTGAAATGACACAATAGAACAGTTTCACAGTTCCGAGTGAGAGACAAATCAAGTTACCTCAACTCCTGGCACTTGTGCAGCCCGGGTCCCAGCCGCTGGAGTCCTTCCCACTGAATGCGGCAGTCCTGCAGGTTGAGGTATTTCATTGTATCACAGAGTCCGATGACATGAGACAGGACCGTGCAGTCAATCGGGTTCAATGTCATTCCATGGAATGAAAATGATTTCACAGATCCCAGTGCGGCCTGAGCCAGCCCACGATTCTGAGACTCAAACAGGTAGTGCAATGTGTTCAGGAGGCTCCTTTTAGCAGCTTCACTCACTGTGTTTCCACTTCGGCGTATAACCTCCTCCTTCACCCAGTCAATCACCCGGCAGGTTGTTTCATGAGGAAATGGACCCAGAAACTCCACCAGGCCCCGAGCTGTCATTGGGTTGGAGAGACCAGCAACAAAACGGAGAAATACCTCAAATCGCCCATCGGTCGTGTTGTGGGCTTCAGTGAGGAAGTTCAGGATACCCCCGGGATGTGGATTAAGGAATTGTGCGACTGCAGCTACAAACTCTTGAATGGTGAGATGTGGGAATGTGTACACCACGCTCTGGGCAGAATCCTCTCTCTCCAAAAGCTCCATCAGGAACCCGGACAGGAACTGGGAAGGCTGCAGACTGTAGTTCACCAAATCTCCATCTGTAAACACAATCTTCTTCTCCAACACTCCTCTGAAGGCCATCTGACCAACCCTGAGTAACACATCACGGGGTCTCTCAATCTCACGGCCGTGGTTTTTCAGGATGTTGTAAATATAGTAGGAGTACAGTTGGGTGATGGTCTTGGGAACTCGCTGTGGGTCCCTGACTCTTTGTGTGAAGAAGGGGCCTAGTGCCAGAGCGAGGATCCAGCAGTAGGAGGGGTTGTAGCTCATGGTGTACAGGATCTCGTTCTCCTTCACATAATTGAAAACAGTTTCGGCCACAGTCTGATCTTCAAAATGTCTGATGAAATATTCCTTCCTTTCCTCACCAACAAATCCCAGGATTTCAGCCCGGACACTGATATCCGCCTTTTCCAATAAATGTAACGCAGTGGGGCGGGTGGTCACCAGCACTGAACACCCTGGGAGCATCTTGCCCTGGATTAAACTGTACACAATGTCAGACACTTCACACCTCCACTCGGGATCTGCGCACTTGTGCTTGAGATCTGAATCTCTCCGACTGTCCGCAAAATCGATTTTGTGTTTGAATTCATCTAAACCATCGAATATAAACAGTAATCCCTCTGGGTTCTTCCAGACTTCTCTCAGGATATTCCCAAAGTAAGGATACTGAATCAGAATCAGTTCCTTCAGCTTTATTCGACAGTCAATACTGTTTAAATCTCGGAATTTGAAACTGAAGACAAACTGGAACTGTTGGTATATTTTCCCCATGGCCCAGTCATAAACAATCTTTTGTACCATCGTTGTTTTCCCGATCCCCGGGACTCCGGCCACTGCTGCTGAACTCCCAGATTTGGATTTACTCCGGGAAAAGCTGCTTTGGAATAACTGATCGGTACGGATTTTTTCCAGCTGTCTGCGGAGTTGTTTCTCTCTGTATTCCTCATGGTCTCTGCCTCTTGCCAGCAGCTCATGTTCCACCAGTGTCCGATCTCGAACAGTAGAAATGACCGTGAGCTCAGCGTATCGATCAGCCAGCTGGAAAACCTTCACCTTCTCCGTCATCAGGATCGTGTTCACTCCTAGTGTTTCAGTTTGTGCCCGCAGAGTCTCCTTGTGTTTCTGTTGAACATCTTCCATGGGAACAGAGAACATATTCAAAACGTTAAATGGCTTATCTGACAAAGAACTTTATAATGGTATTTCAGCATTCAGTGTTTGAGATTACATGAATAAATTCAATGCTTCCATGGATATTAGGACAGAAAGTAAAATTCTGTTCACAGACACGGAATTGACAGCAATGGATGTCCCTGAAAATGTCCAATCCTCATGTTCTGGTTCTAGTTATTTGTGAAGGTGAACATTCCCCTGATTGCACGTTCTGAGGAAGCTTAAACAACCATCACTCCCCACTAACATCTTAACTACATTCTCCAGAGGCGTGGTTGAGAGTGTGCTGACCTTTTGCATCACAACCTGGTACTCCAGCTGCAGTGCTGCCGACAAAAAAGCCTTGCAGGGTGTGGTTAGGGGAGCAGAGAAGGTTATTGGGGTATCCCTACCTTCTTCCAAGACCTCTTTCAACGGAGGGGAATGGCCACAAAACCCTGCATTAACTACCCTTTCCCCTTCACTCGCCTGACGGTAACCCAATTACCTGTGCCTTGTTCCTTAGATGTAACTACCCCCCAGAAGCTACATTCTATAAACTGTTCAGTTTCCCGAATGATCTGGAGGTCATCCTGCTCCTGCTCCAGTTCCCTAATGTGGTCTGTTAGGAGCTGCAGCTGGATGCACTTCTTGCAGGTATCGTTGTCAGGGACACTGGAGGTCTCCCTGACTTCCCACATCCTGCTAGAGGAGCATTCCAACATCCTGCCTGGCATATTCTCTAGTCTGAACAAAAAAAAAGGAAAACAGAAAAACAGATGGTTGAGATGGTTGAGGACGTTTGGGATGGGCCCCTAAATGCTAACGATTTTCTATAGGGGCACAATTTTGTGCATCCTGACTGACTGCCTCACTGCCTGGTATGGGAACTGTACTTCTCTCAATCGCAGGACTCTGCAGAGAGTGGTGCGGACAGCCCAGTGCATCTGTGGGTGTGAACCTGCTACTACTCAGGTAATTTCAGTGACGGGGTAAAAAGGGCCCGAAGGATCATTCTGGACCCAAGTCTCACCAAGCACAAACTGTTTCAGCTGCTACCATCCGGGACCAACAGGCTCCGCGACAGCTTCTTCCACCAGGCCATCAGACTGATTAATTCACGCTGATACAATTCTATTTCCACAATTGTATACATAAATACAGGGTCTCTGCACACACTTTACCGTAATTGTGCTGCTGGCGCAGAAAAACAATTTTCACTACATGTGTCCATGATATTAACCCTGATCCTGAAAATTTTTATCTGGCTGTTGTCTCATTTTTTTGGATCTGTTATTCATCATCCTCAGACTGTCCTCGCTGATATCAATCCAAGTGCACTCCAGTGCACATGGTGTTTTCCAGAAATTGCTATTTAAGTTCTTATTGTTTTGCATATTTTCCAGATCTGTTTCAGACCAGGGTATTTTACCAAAATTATACATCAGTATGGGCACAGTGAGTGTTTACTACCTTTGTTATATTTTTACTGTTCAGCTCTGTTTGGCAGATTTTCTTGATCCTTGATGTAAATTCAAAGTTTGTTCAGCCTTGCAGTAAATGCAGATTTTTTTCAGCCTTGAAGTAAATTTTGTTGGAAGGTTTTCCTTTATCTATTATCTATTTCCTTTGCTTATTGATATCCTAAATATCCATTTCATATTCTGTTGCATTACATCCTGATGCTCTGTTTGATATTCTGCCGGCTCTATTGCACCTTTCTTCATGATTCTTGTTCTGTACTTTCCTAAAATTCATGCTTATATATTTGGAAATTAGTTCCATTATTTGAATTGTTTGTTTCAGCTTTACTGATGCAAGAGCAAATAATTTCAAATCCTCAATGTAGAGCTGTGTCAAGGTATAGTTCGTATTTTTTTCTGATTAGATACCTGATTTTTATCTGTTTCAGTAAATTATGAGTGGGCTTAAAGCGAGACAAAACCATAGTGGGCTCAGTGAGTCGTTCTGGAAAATCCCTCCATTTATTTTGATAGTGGTCGTTGTTCCTCTCTGGTTGTTAATAGGACGATTATTTTCCGCGAATGCTTCATCAGTTGTAGAAATTTCACAAGTATTGTATGAATTTTATATATATTTGGAACTTCTCTAAAACACACGAAGAACGGAATCAGTTTTTTTTTTTTTGATTGACAATATAACACTGAAAGTTTTCTGCTTTCAAATGGATTTGAAATAGAATTAGATAATCTGTTATCTGTTGTTCAAACCCGAATGATATTCTGTCTACTCTCCTGTGAATATATTGTGGTTATCTAAGTTGTTATCCGAGTTGCTATTAGTTACGAGATGTACGATGCTATAATTTTAGATATAAAATTGTCTTATTATTATTAAGAGCCAATAATAACATAGTAGGTGACCATTTAGTAGTCCTATAAATGCAGAATAAAGCTGTCGTTGAGGCTGGTGGTACATACCTTCAGCCTTTTATATGTTCTCCCCCATGGGAGTATGACAGAGAGGATGTATGAGGTGGTTTGGGGTTCAGCAGCAAGGCTTTGGGTCGGGTTTGTGCCTTGCCAGCTTGATTGAGTTCCTCCAGGAGGTGACAAAGGAGATTGAATAAGTTACACATGGATATTGTCTACTTGTATATTGTTAGAGTGTTTGACAAAGTCCCACATGGGATTCTCATACAGAATATTAACATGCTTGAGAACTGTGGGGAATGGTCCTGGCTGCCGGGGACACAAACTGGGAGAAATGTCTTGGCTGGCGGGTGGTGAATCTGTGAAGTTATTGTCATAGACGGCTGAGGAAGACACTTCATTGGATATATTCAAAATGCAGGTTGATATGTTCCTGAATAGGAAGAGCGTCAACGTTTACAGGGATAATGGGGTAGAGAGGAATTGAAGAGCAAATTCACTGAGCCGAATGGCTTAATTCTGCTACTAGGTCTTATGGTTTTAGGGAGCATCTGGAGTATTGCGTTCACTTCTGACCGTCCAGCTCTTGGAAGGGTTGGAGAGGGTGCAGAACAGGTTCACCAGGATGTTGCCTGGATTCGGTGGCATGTGCTACAAGTAGAGGTTTGATAAACCTGGTTTGTTTATTCTGGAGTTAGAATAGAAATCTGACTGAGGTGTACAAGTTTGAGAGATAAGAGTTTGGGTCTACAGCCTGTATTTTGTTTGTTATTTTTTTACATATGACTGGTGTCTGATACCAGAGGGCATTTGGTTAAGGGCAGATGGGGTAAATTTACAGCAATTGTGGGTAGTTTTTTAACAGAGTTCTGGCTGCCTGAAATTTACAGTCTGAGTCAACATGGCTTTGTGATGGGAAGGTCGTGCCTCACGAGGCTAATTGAGTTTTTTGAAGAGGTAACAAAAAGCAATTGATGAAGGTACGGTAGTAGATGTGGTCTACATGGATTTTAGCAAGGCATTTGACGAGGTCCCTCATGACAGACTCATCCAGAAAGTCATGAGGCACGGGATAGGTGGAACCTTGGCTGTTTGGATAAATAATTGGCTTACAGGATGAAAGCAGAGAGTCGTAGTGGAAGGAAAGTATTCTGCCTGGAGGTCGGTGACTAGTGGAGTGCCGCAGTGATCTGTCCTGGGACCCCTGCTATTTGTGATTTTTTTAAATGACCTGGATGTAGAGGTGGAAGAATGGGTGAGTGAATTTGTGGATGACATGGTACATACCTTGTCACCTTGTCGAAGGTTACAAGAGGATATAGACAGGGTGTAGATTTGGGCAGAAAAGTGGCAGATGGGGTTCAATCCGGATAAGTGTGAGGCGATGCATTTTGGAAGTACAAACCAGAATGCTGACTACAAGTTTAATCTTTGGTTACTTAAGAGTGTGGATGAACAGAGGGACCTATGGGTTGAAATCCATACATCTCTTAAGGTCGCTGCACGGGTTGACAGGATAGTTAAGAACTCCTATGGGATGTTAGGCTTCATTAATTGGGGGATTGAGTTCAAGAGTAGAGAGGCCAAGTTGCAAATCTACAAATCTCTGGTGAGACCGTACTTAGAGTATTGTGTTCAATTCCGGTCACCTCATTATAGGAAGGATGTGGAAGCTATGGAGAGGGTGCACAGGAGATTTACCAGGATGTCGCCTGGTTTGGAGAACAGGTCATGTGAAGCAAGGTTAGCAGAGCTGGGACTTTTCTCTTTGGAGCGTAGAAGGATGAGAGGGCACTTGATAGAGGTCTAAAGAATTATGAGTGGCAGAGATAGGGTGGATTGCTGGAGCCTGTTCCCCAGGCACCAATGGTCAATAATATAAGAAAGGACACCAAAGTATATTTTTTTCTTTCCCGGATATATAAAGAGTGAAAAAAGGGAGAGGGTCGATATCGGACCACTAGAAACTGCTGTTGTAGTTGCAGTAACGGGTGAAAAGTAAATGCCAGACAAACTCTGTGCAAGTCACTGGCAGAATTCCAAAAGGTAAAGAACATCAGCGAACAGAATTGCGTGTAGTGCTATTACAAAGGAAAAGGGGCTTGAGAGATTAAAGGTCTGAAGATAGAAAAGTCACTTGGACTGGGTCATACAGTGTATCAGGAGTCTGCCTAAGGTGTGTTGGGATTCCCAGAGCGTTAGGACCTGGAGTGAAGGCTTCAGCAGAACCAACAGCTGGATTAATAGAAAAATATATTATAGAATATTCAGGCTGCAAAGAGAGATTCGTTGAGTTGTTACTTGAATCCAGAGATCAGCGAATGATTAATGGCGAATTTTGATTCCCAGGTTTTGCCAAGTCACAGACTAACACTTGAGATGTGGTTTGAACTGTGCATTTGATCACTCACCTATCAGCTGAGTGGGTAATTCAGATAAACCTTGGCCGATGTTCATGTATTCCTGTGGATCAGGACCTTTTTAAATATGAAAAAAAAAAATCCATGGAAACAGAGCTAAAATAATTAAAATAACTGAAATGTTTATCTCAATGTGCCTTTGTGTTCAGAGCGTGGTTTTAACATACCGAGTTCCTGTATTTCCCTCAGTATTCTGTCCAACTTCGGTAACTCTGTCCTCCACATCAGAAAGGATTCCCACATCGCCCTCCGGGCCCGGGAGCCTTTGCCATTCACCAGACTGAGGAAGAGTCTGGAACTCTCTGCCCGGTTTCCCTTCTCTGTCAGCTCAGTGACTTTCTACAAAAGGAAACAATGGGCTTATTGTGGAGCAGACAGACAGACATGGAGAATGTGCAGGAAAGTATCTGTTCATGGCACCAGTAGCTTCAGAACAGATGCAGTCACTGGGCTGCTGCCTCATCCTCTCTGGGTTCAGTCATTAACAGAGAAACAGTAACTGAAGGAAATTCTAAATCAATAGTGTGTAAGAATAAGGATTTCCTGACACCCTGCAGTAGATGCAATGTGATTAATTTCCTCGATCTCTCAATGTGCAGCATTACATCAACAAGATGTGACAACAAGAACGGGAGAGAGGGGAGAGAGAGAGCAAAAACAAGTGGATGGCGAGCATCACTGAATCGTGGCTGACAAAAGTTTATAGTTGGGTGCTTAAATCCAAGGATAAATATTTAATCGAAAGGATACGCAGGTAGGTGAAAGTGTTGGGTCGAAGCTGCTGTCATTAAAAATGAAAAGTCCTGAGAAAGAGGTGATGTCGGATTAGACGATGAGGATGTTAAGAAACTGCGTAGGTACAATGACCCTGATGGAAATTATATACAGGCATGTTAACAGTAGCCAGGATGTGGGCTACAAATTACAACGGGGGAGAGGAGAGACATGGAAAAAGTCAATGCTAAAGTTGTCACGGGGAGTTTCAATACGCAGGTAGCTTTGAAAAATCAGGTCGGTGCTGAATCCCAAGTGAGGGAATTTGTAGAATGCCTATGAGATGGCTTTTGAGAGAAGCCTATGATTGAGCCCACTACAGGAAAGGCGGATCTGGATTCTGTGTTGTGAATTGAACCAGATTTGATTAGGAAGCTTCAGCTGAATAAACCCTGAAGAGGCAGTGATCATAAAATAGCAAAACTCAGCCAGCAGGTTGAAAGGGAGAAAGTAAAGTTAGAGGTATCAGTGCGACACGAGAATAAAGGAATTGCCTCTGCATGAGAGAGGAGCTGGGCAATAATAAATTCGGAAGTGACACTAACAGGGACAATGGCAGAGCAGGAATGGCTGAAGTTTCTCGGAGGACAAATGATCACAAAGATGAAGAATTATTCTAAAGGGAGGATGATCAACCGTGGCTGACGAGGTAGTCAAAGCAGCACAAAGGCAAAGGTGAGGGCAAGATTTGTCTGACTGCCAGGAAGCACAGAATGGGAACAAATAGGGCTTTCTCTGGTCGAATGTTGGTGACCAGTGGTGTTCTGCAGTGGTTGGTTTTGGGACAGTTTCTTTTTCCGTTATGTCAATGATTTGTAGGCTTTATGGCCATTACTGTGGGCGTTACGAAGATATGGGTAGGAGGGGAAGTTTCGAGAAAGCAGGGATTTCGCGGCAGGACATGGATCTAAGAATAAATGGACACATCAGTGGCAATTGGAATGTAGTATAGTGAGGTACATGGCCATATACCTTAGCAGAAATAATGAAGACGTAGACTATTTTTGAATCTGGGAGAAAATTCAGAAATTGGATTTGTAAAGAGTCTCTGGAGACCTGGTGCATGATTCTGTGCAGTTTGTGTCGGTGTTCGAAAAGGCAAATACAATGTTAGCATTCACTTAGAGAGGATCAGAATATAAGAACAAGCACTGGCCAGACCGCACTCGCATATTTTGATCCCCTGATCGGAGAAAATATGTGATGGCATTGTGAAAAATCCAGAGAGGAATCTAAACGAACAGAACCTGTGATATTAAACCAGATTTTGAAGGGAATTGATCCTGGATGCACCGGTAATAGTCAGAGTGTGAGAGGATGAGGGGGAATCTAATTGTTACCTGTGGAATATCGGAAGACATTGAGAGGATGTGGAGATGATGTTTCTAAGTGGGGGAGTCTAGAACCAGACGGAACAGCCTCAGAGTAGAGGGACGTCCATTTGGAACAGAAATGAGGATATTATTTAGCCTAGGAATAGTGAATCTGCAGAATCCATTGGAACTGACAGCTGTGGAGACCAGGTCTTTGAGTATATTTAGAACAGAGGTCGGTATCTTCTTGACAGGTCAGGTGAGCAAAGTTCACTGGGGGAAGGCAGGAGAATGGGGTTGAGAGGGATAGTAAATGACATGATGTAATGGGGGAGCAGAATCGATGGGCCTAATGGCCAATTGTGCTCTGATGCCATATGGTCTCATGATGTATAAAGACAAAAGAAGATTAAGAAATGTCAGTGCGGCTATCTTATAATGGAGATGGTTACTGCCTGGCACTCATACCGTAAAATGGTAATAACTTCCTAAATGCAGGCATGGGTTTCCTGATTAACTGAGGAATTATGAATTAAACATTGAATAGTCTTCAAGCAACATAAACCTATGATAGGATTAAGGTAACTGACTATGGATGGGCTTAGGATATTGCTCTGAGAAATAAGAGAGGCAGCGTTTAAGGGTAAGCACAACATTGTGGGCCGAAGGGCCTGTACTGTGCTGTACTGAAATAAATCAGCATACTTCCCTGATGGCCCACTGCACTGTAAAATAATCCTTCAGTTTCACTGCTACCAGGTCTGAGGAGTTACAGTTGTGAAAGAAATTTAACCAGTAAAGCAGACGTCTCCAGATGATGAATTTATAGATCAGCATCATATTTACACATTATCTCTTGCCTTTGGATAATACCTGTGTGATTCATTACAGACAGAGCCAATGAATCCCAACGAGAACAGAGTTACTCACGGGTGTAACACACTTGATTTTCTAATACCACTCATGGCTGAATAGGTCAGATCTAGGACAAGACAATCACTGTTTGTGAGCTCCAAGTAGAGTGACCTGAAATGGTGTGTCCCTGTCTCTCATTAGTCAGATATTCAGCAAGTTAGCAGTTTTTTTTGTTTACCCCTTCCCTTTCAGGAAATCCTATTGATCTTCTTCCCTTTCAGGACAACCTGTTGATTTTTTGGGATCATGGGATATCAGCAAGTCACCAGATTTATTTTATGTTTTGTGCTTTCTTCTGCTCTTTTAAATCAAACTATTGATATTTGTGGTCGTAAGATATCAGCTTTGTGCGTGATCTTTCACATCCAATCAATCTCAGAGTTTTTCGAGGAAGTTACCAGGAAAACGGATGAAGGCAAGGTTGTGGATATTGTCTACATGGACTTCAGCACGGTATTTGACAAGGTCCCGTATAGGAGGTCGGTCTAGAAGATTCAGTTGCTTAGCATTCAAGATAAAGTAGTAAACTGGATTAGACACTAACTTTTTGGAAATAATCCGGAGTGTCACTATAGACTGCTGCATTTCTGTTCGGTGCCTGTATCTCGTGCAGTGTCACGGGGATCGGTGCTGTGCCTGTTGTTGTTTGTCATCTATATCAATGATCTGGATGAAATTACGGTTAAGAGCATCAGCACATTTGCTGATGACTCCAACATTGGGAAGGAGCAGTGGACAAAGAGGAAGATTACACGAGCTTGCAGTGAGATCTGGACCAACTGGAGAATGGACTTAAAAGAGGCCGATGCAATTTAATGCAGACAGGTGCAAGATGTTGCACTTTGGATGGACCGATCAGGGTAGATCTTACAGAGAGACTGGTAGAACAAAGTGATCGGGAATACAGGTACATAAGTCATTGAAAGTGGCAGCAAATGTTGCTAGGCTCTGAAAGAAAGTTTGTTAGCGCATTAACCTTGGTAAATGAAAATATCGTGTACGATATGATGTTGTATAAGACGTTGGAGAGGCCTCATTTGGATATTATGTGCAGTTCTGCACACCTACCTGCAGATCAGATGGAAATAAGTTTGAAAGTGTACAGAAAAAAAAACATTACAAGGATGTTACCTGGACTGGAAGACCTAAATTATAAGAAAAGAGTGAACTGATTAGGACTTTATTCGTTGGAACATGAAAAATTGAGCGGAGATTTGATAGAAGTGTACACAATTACATTGGGACATAGGTGGGATAAATGCAAGCAGGCATTTTGTACTGAGGAAAAGAGGTACTACAACAAGAGGTTATCACTAAAGGGTGAAAGGTGAGAAGTTCAAAGGGTACAAAGGTGAAACCGGTTTACTCAGAGGGTGGTGAGAGTGCAAAACTAGCTAGCAGGGCAAGTAGTGCAAGTTGTGAAGAGAATTCTGAATAGATGCTTGCGAAATGAGCGTATAGAGCGCCATGGCCCGGTGCAGGTCAATGGGAATTAGTAGATTCTGTAGTCTGGCATGGAATAGATGGGCCAAAAGGCCTGTTTCTGTACTGTACTTTGCTGTGACTATGACAAGTCAGCCACACATTGTTTGGGAACTCACGGAGCCAAGACAAGCTGTGGTTAGCTGGTTTCCCTCCCTCAGGTACCGCAGTGAAGCCGGTTGGCCTAATTGACAGTTTAATACTCATCCTGGATTAATGAGATGAGGTGAAGCTACCCGACGTTTCAGCCAAGATCTGAAATTAGTTTCAGACCGAATGCCTTTTGGAAGTCCAGATATGCAGCCACTGCTCTTACCTCACACTGATAAATACAGCAGGTGATACAGGAAAAGGTGATGCTAAACCTGCAGTTCCCAGTGCTCCCCACCTTAAAAACTGAAACCAGATCTGCGAGAGACAAGTCAGAGATCAAAGTCTCCATTCCCAGGTTGATCTCCTAAAACATGCAGGAGATTAATGTTGATCACTATTCCCTCTGATACCAGCAGATCAGTGACAATACACGAACTACACTCACCTCATTTTCGTCTCTACTGAAATGTCCCTCCTTTGTCAACATCCAACCCAGTCTCTCAACCTTTTCTTCAATTGCTTGTATGAGTCTGTCCCTGTAGAACTTTGTCAGTTGGTACAGTCGATATTCCTCCCCCTGTGCCAGGAGGTCGGAGATTGTAAACTCTGGCTCTGTGAATATAAAAAGGAAAATGTAGGCTTGAACTCAGATACCCCTCGTCTCCACCGCTCTCACCCAACTCAAAAAAACAAAAAACATGTCTTGAACCTGCCAACAGATACAAAACTGAATTAATTCTCCATCTCCAACACCATCACACTGAGCACGGATTCCCCCAACGGCTGTGTGCACAGACCACTGCTGTTCACTCTGCTGACCCACGACTGTGCTGCAACACACAGCAAGAACGACGAGTCAGCTTACAGAGAGGAGGTGCAGCAGCTAACGGACTGGTGCAGAGCCAGCAAACTGTCTCTCAATGTGAACAAAACAAAAGAGATGGTTGTTGACTTCAGGAGGGCACGGAGCGACCACTCCCCGCTGAACATCGGCGGCTCCTCAGTAAGAGCAACAAATGTCTTGGTGTTCACCTGGCGGAGAATCTCACCTGGTCCCTCAACACCAGCTCCATAGCAAAGAAAGCCCAGCAGCGTCTCTACTTTCTGCGAAGGCTGAGGAAAGTCCATCTCCTACACACACCCCATCTTCATCACATTCTACAGGGGTTGTATTGAGAGCATCCTGAGCAGCTGCACCACTGCCTGGTTCGGAAATTGCACCGTCTCCGATCGCAAGACCCTGCAGCGTATAGTGAGGACAGCTGAGAAAATCATCAGGGTCTCTCTTCCCACCATTACGGACATTTACACCACACGCTGCATCCGTAAAGCCAGCAGCATTATAAAGGATCCATGCACCCCTCATACAATCTCTTCTCCCTCCTGCCATCTGAGAAAATGCACCGAAGCATTGGGCGTCTCACGGCCAGACCAAATAACAGTTGCTTCCCCCAAGCTATCAGACTCCTCAATACCCAGAGCCTGGCATGACACCTTACTGCCCTATTGTCACGTATATAATTTATTGTAATGTCTGCACTGTTTTGTGCACTTTATGCAGTCCTAGATAGGTGTGTAGTTTAGTGTAGTTGTTGTGTGTTTTTTTTTCTTTTCCTCTGGTGTGTTTTTTTTACGTAGTTCAGTCTAGTTTGTGTAATATGTCATCTAACACCATGGTCCTGAAAAAC
Source organism: Hypanus sabinus (assembly GCF_030144855.1). NCBI lineage: Eukaryota > Metazoa > Chordata > Chondrichthyes > Myliobatiformes > Dasyatidae > Hypanus > Hypanus sabinus. The sequence continues at coordinate 29,757 of NW_026779429.1, forward strand.
GACTCATTTTCACTATGTACTGTATCAGCAGTTATGGTTGAAATGGCAATATAAAAGTGACTTGACTTGACTTGAATCTAACACTTGCCTTAAAGCCCACCCAACAATGTTCCAGGCATTACGTAATAGAAGGACCAAATTTAATATAAGCCAGTCCATCTCCCATACGACCCATTCACATATTTAAATTTGGATGGGCATAAAAGTTGGGACTGTTGGTAATATTCGCTTCCCGGAGTTACTCTCTCCATCCTGGCGCACACATTTCCCCGAATGTGAACCGTACATCTTGTCAGGTGATCATCCCGATAAGCCGGTGACCGGACACATTTACTCCCAGTAAAATAGCACGATCGGCACAGTAATACTAATCACAGCAGTTGAACACACGGATGACCACGGGATCATAATGCACCGATGTCCGGTGATACTGGGAAATATCACTGTGGTTATCTTCCACAAGCTAAAATCTCCCTCGGTCACTAACTGTCCAGTAGTCTGTGTCACACAAAGACCAGCAACAGGATTACACATGGTCCAGTCTGCTGGATCACACATTCTCCAGTTGCTTTGTCACACGAGGAGCTGGAGACTGGACAAGGGGACTGGAGTCCCCTTGGTCACTGACTGACCATTCCCTTGAGATACACGTTGTCCTGTCCCCGGGTCGCAGGCTGAACATTCCCTTGCGATCTATGCTGTCCTCTCCCCTGGTTGCCATCTTCTCCCCTACCTGCTGATCATCATGTAACAACTAGGCATGTCATTGGCAAAGTCTTGGTTATAGAGCTTTGTGTGTAGTTGCAGTTGCTAATCTATAGGATGGAGGTGATGAAGCTGGAAAGTGTGAAGTGGAAAGTACTGGGCTAGGGTGTTGTTTTTTGTGTCATATGGTTGGGCTGGGACAGCTTGCCCTGTAGCTCAGGAGCTTGAAGGGTGATCTTACACACACACACACACATACAGTAATAAGGGGTGCAGATAGGGTAGATGGTCACAGTCTTTTTCCCCGCGTAGGGGAGTCTGAGACTCGAGGACAGAGAGTTAAAGGGACCAAAGGGGCACTTTTTCACGTGGTAGCTGATGGGTATCAATTACATTCATCCGGAAGAGGCCACAATCACAAATAAAATTACAAAATGGAGAGCAAGTGGGCAGGAAAAAGGGGAGTGGAAGTTTACGAGGGAAGTTTCGGCAAACTGCAGGAAAATGGGAAATTTAGATCAGCATGAATTATATGGGCCGAAGGACCCGTTTCCAGGCTGGAGCATCGTTTTTATTCCAGCTGGAATCACAGATTTGAGCACAATCACAATGTCTGCAGGTCACAGAGACATTTGGTCATTGGTTATGCCGGATTTCCTAGCCAAGATCCTGGGAATTTAAACTCAGGTAGAAGATCGCATCAAGAGGGAAATACTTAGAAACTCAGGTTTACCATTTCTCCACAGCCCAGACATTCACTGGGGTGTTAAAACTCCGAAGCAGATCACAAATGTATCTACAATGAGCTGCCTCCTGATCCTCAGCCATTCCCAGCACCGGCAATGATCTCCGCTCCGCTACAGAAAACAGATTTCGGTGACACCCCTCCTCCTTTGCGTAGCAGGCAAGAAAAACCAAGGCGGAGTTGGTAGCTTTCCTTCCAAAACCTGAAATGCTGTGTTATCATAGAATCTCGGAAATCCCGGAAATGTTCCTATCATCTGCTTCTGAATTTTATAAATGAAAGTTGAAGATGTCTTACATATCAAGGCCTGTCTGGAGGTGAAATGGACCCTGACCCTGAACATTTACATAAACCACAAGATCGCTGTCACATTCCTGTCTGTGTTTCACTCACGACCATCTGGTTCAGGAGTCCCTGCTCCTTTCACTCAGCTGAAGCTTTGTATGATGAGCGGAGTGATTCGATCATTACTGGTGTCAGGTCCCTGCGCTGGAACTGTTGGGTTGATCAATTACTCAAGGCCGCTTTACCAGTGGGATAAATGACACTGCTTTCTATGTACTGTTAACACCTCTGTCAGTTTTTTTTTTCCATCTGAACTATTGTGTACAAACGTGATAAAAGTTTAATTCAAAGACCCCTGTGATCATACCTTTGTCCATTCTGATTCTGACTGACGATTGTTGATTGTCGTCGTCTTGTTCACACTTCGGTCGCTCTGCAGGACAGCTCCACCTGCTGGTGAGGCTCTAAATTTCACAACAAGCAGACTGTGAGTCAGAGAGTACGACTACTTTGCAAATATGACAGTATTTCCATCCCCTGTAGTATTTGGCATTGGGACCAAACCTTCCTTGTTACTAACCACTTCCACAACATATCTGTCCACTGATACCTGGCGCATCTGCTGACACAGTCACAGAGCAATAAAGTCCAAATTCAGAGCGTTCGGCCCAACGAGACAATGCCAACCACAGTGCCCACTGAGATGGTCACAATTTCCTGTGATGGCGCCATCTCCCTCCTGGCCTCTTCACTCCATCTACACACCCCAACTGCTTTTTGAATTATGGAACTGCACCTGCCTCATCCACTTCCTCTGGCTGTTCCCTCCACATGATCCCCAGCATCTGCATGAATCCGCTGCTGATCAGATTGGGTTTGCAATCTCTTTACCAGCCCCTGTCCATTTAGATCCCCTAGATACTACGATAATCTTCTCTTTGAACAGCAACTGCTAATGTTGTGCATTCTGCGAAATTACCTCTCAAGTAATCCTTGTGCAACCGCATCCAAATCATTGCTATAAAATAACGAATATCAAAGGTCCCAACTTGTAGCCCCACCGCACACCGCTAATTACTCGCCTCCATTGCGAGGAGAAACCTTCACCCAGCACTTTTTGCTTGCTACCTTGAAGCTAATTTTGAATAAATCCAATTTGCTCTCTCCGGACATCATGGGACCTGTTCAACGAGAAAAAGCTGCCATGTGACACTTTGTCAAAGGCTTTGCTGAAGTCCCATGCACAACATCCATGGGAACATAACTTTGAATTTCCAACTCTGTTCACAGGTTCTGACAATGTAATTAGCAGAAAAGTACTTGATGAGGCCAAGGTATGTCAATGTAAATTATGGGTTGTCATGTGCTAGTTAGGGCTGAATAAAATGCAGTGTTGGGATATTTTGCTTTATATATGGTCTGTTCTCTGCAGAGGCCGACGCGACGATATATTCGAGGGTAAGTATATCACTGCAGATTGCAATAGCCAATGGGATCAAGGGCATGTTGCTGCAGTTCATGGTAATTCCACATTTCTACAATCACTACAACATGACACAGTTGGGGCTTCTTATAAAGGGAGGAAATTGTCAACGCATTTTAAGCTGATTATAACGTAACAAGGAAACATCAGAACTAACCAAAAGCTTCTTCAGATGATGCAGCACCTTCAAATGAGCAAACACTCAGAGAATGTGAGTGACTGTAAAGAGCTGGGCTTCTGAAAGCACATTACTGGACCTGGAGTGATTGCAACTTGTTCTGACAGAGGCATTCCACCTACTTTTACCTTCCTTTGTAAAGGTCTGTAATGTTTACAGGACCAGTGTTCGAGTGAATGAGACTCACCAAACTTTCTCCTGACTGAATCAATGGAAACTCTGAGTCAGAGGTTTCTCTTCAGTTGGTACTCTCAGTCCTCTGGCTGGTTCACTTGTCGCTGTTCCCTCGTTCTCAGTCGTGGCTTCTTTCCAGCTGTGGGCTGTTCTTCCAATAAATCTCTCACCGCAGGTCTAACTTTAACCAGAGAGATAATGAAGCACATTAACAATACAAAGGAGAAAAAAATATTTCTGCTCATTTTTTTCAAAAGCGAATCTCTCTGCTATTTAAACGCTGAAGACAAATAAAATAATCGCATGGAACAAATTTGTAATTGTCCCTCACAAGTCACAAATCCTGTTACGGGATAAGAAGGACTCATCATTCAGTCATGATAAGATATCAGAGCAGAATGAAGTGATTCAGTCCATCGAGTCTCCTCCATCATTCAATCATGGTTGATTTTTTTTTCGCCCCAATGCCATATTCCTACGTCCTCTTATAAATTGCTGGAAACTCGGTACAGCAGATTGCATCTGTGGAAAAAGACACTGTGGAAGACCCACTGTCAGAACTGGGATTATCCAGGATGATGCGTGATATGCTGAACACCTAATTGCGCAATTTGGCCCAGATCTCATCCTGGCTCATACCTATAAAGGGGGTGGTACTGCACACAGTGTTCTGAAAAGGTAGTAAAAGTGATTACCGGGGCATTAATAGTGAATCTTTAGAGAAACGAAAACGAAAAGCTCTTGAATTTATAGTAAATGGACCGTCTAGTTATTCGCTGCTCAGAATTAGTTCTATATTGTTATGCACCTGAGCATCATTGCCTCACTGTACGCTCCCACGGACAAGGCGAAATTATTATTAATTTTTCTTGCGTTATTCATTACTATTTCCTGGATAGCAGAGAGGCTCCCGGTGAAACTGTTTTGTCCACTCTATTGACTTATAACATCGCCTCTATAACAGGAAGCACGATAATGTACCATATTCAATCGTGATTAATATGTATAGAATGCAACGTGCTTCGTCCCCAATGTTCCCTCTAATTACTATTTTTGCCGCTGCGTGGATCAACCATTGCTCTGAGCCGGGAATTTTCACACAGCCTGAAAAAAGCGCAACATCGTTGATGTGTCCACTTTTGTAAAATGCATCTATGAATATTTTAGGATGAAGACAGACAAGAGAAAAACAATTCTTTTAATTTTAATTACTAATTAAACGACAGGATAAAAATGCAGCGCAACAAAGAAAAACGTTCAAGTTTCATAAACATTTATACGACAGTGTTTAATTCCATCTGCGCTGCAACAAAGGCTCCGTTCGTGGGAGCATTTTGGTTATGCAGACGCGCAGATTAGAGGGAACAGTGACGGGTCTCTCTCTCCAGATTATCCCTACCTTATAACAGTGTTTTGTCCACTGCCTTGCCAGCGACAACCTGTTGTTACAAACATGCAAATCATCAACAATCAGGCCCAGACCTCATCCGTGTTCATATTCGAGATGGGTGAGGGTTTGCATAAATGGGAAATGCACTAAATGGCTTCTTTGTTAGGTACAACTCTATACCAGCTCATTAATACGAATCTCTCTCCCTTGCCTGTCAACAATCTCTCCTCTGTGGAATTAAACTCGCTGGAAATAATCCCTGCTTCTCGTTTCCTTTGAGGAAGAGAATTCCAAACGCACACAAGTTACACCACATAGGGTGTGGAATTAGTAACAGGACATTCACTCCCTTAGTCCTGTTCCGCCATTCTCTATGATCACAGCTGGACTAAGAACTCAGAGACACGTCCCTGCGACGGCCTGCAACACTTCACTCCCTTACCTGTCCAGAACCTGTGCCCTGTGGAATTTACAACATTGAAAAAACAAAACCCTGCTTCTCATTTCCTTTGAAACCAGTTCCACCTCATAACAATAACCTCATCTATCTTCACCTGTTTCAGCTTCCGCTGGAACAGGAACTGATAGCATTGATACGGTAGAAAAGCTAGAAATACTTGCCGTGACAAGTGGGCTTATTGAAACACCATAACACAGCCCAGTACAGTCTCTGTTCTTACCTGGTGCTGGACTCCTGAGTCTGGTTTAAGTGAATCCGAGCATCTGAATTTTATTGGCTCGAACAGTAAGTGAACACACCCTGAGCAATGTTCAGTTGATAACACGCTCATAAACCTGAACTTCAGTCTATTCAGCACGTAACACCGCACCTCGCTCCACAACGCTTGCCGTGAAAAACGCAAAAACGCGTTTCTAACATGTGGTTCGAGCCAAAAGTGCGAATTCGCTGCCCGATGCTATGATTACCTTCCTCTCGAAAATTTGACCTGCTCCAGGGAGGGAGCACTACCCGTATCCTGGTTCGGTTCTGTTGGTGTCGTCCCTTTGATTTATTGTTCGCCTTGGGAGCAGTTTATTGCCGGATTATAAACTCCAGGTACAGCTCAGGACAAAGGTCGCTCTGGGTTTATTGCACAGAGAGAGCAGAAGGAAGGGCGATTGTAAAATATTATGCATTTGGAGTCATTTATATATATATATATTTCCTTTTGAACACTGGGCATTCCCTAAGTCTGCCCCAGCTGCCTGGAGCTGACTTGAAGGTCAGCCTGTTCAGAAAGAACCAGTTTTAACAGAGGTCCGCAGTTGGTCCATTACAATAATGGGCTGATTGTGGAGCAACTGTACCGAGATAACCATCTGCCAGAGAAAACAACCGGTCAAAGTCAACAGCGAGATAGGAATGCCATTCCCCTTCAGTTTATTGCTCGCTTACTGGAAACAAGTTACCATGGCAAAGTAGAATCATATGAAATTATGATCATATCCCGCTGGCCAACTTGGCAGTCATTGCACTTATTTTACAAATACATCTACCGTTCCTCGTCTGAGATCGAAGGAAAAACATCAAATGTTAAATACACGGGGTCTCTTATTTGTCAGAATGTGCTTCTGGTCTATTGATGTAGTAACAGGACATTCGTCCCCTCAGTCCTGTTCCGCCATTCTCTATGATCACACTGGACCGTGATCTCAGTGACACGTCCCTGCGACCGGCTGCAACACTTCACTCCGTTGCCTGTCAAGGATCTGTGCACTGCCGAATGAACCACATTGACAGAACACTCTTCTTCTCTTTCCCTTTGAGGAAAAGAGACACTAGTTCCACCTCAGTGGATAAAAAACAGTTTCCCCTTAGAGCAGCAAACATGTTCCCCACATTCCTGTTCGGAATCCAGGTGATGTTCGATGTCTCCAGCATCAGCTTAATTCATTTATGAAACCACCAGCGGATAAAATCTCCTCACATTCATCTAAATGACAGCGAATACAATCAACTTCCCGTATTTATCGAGTTCCAGCGAACACAGAGTAGAGGTCAGCATTGAAGCGGCCTGGTAACAGCAGCAGATGCTCCCGGACATGCACTCAGTGGCCACATTATTAGGTACAGTAGGTACATAGTAAAGCGCCCATTGAGTGTAGAATTTGCTATTTTGGTCTACGGCCAGTAAGAATTATCACATTATTTGTTAATATAAGTATCACCGTCAGATCTACCTCGTCTTCGCTGAAAAAACACATGCAGAATAATCGAGCTCGCAGATCCGTAAAGCCGCGCGATTTCAATGGTAATATCGATATGGTAGAAATATTAGAAGTACTGCCGTTACAAGTAGGATTATTAAAACACCATAACATTCCCGAAAACAGTTCATGTTCCTACCTGATGCAGGACTCCTAGGTCTGGTTTCAGTGAATCCGAGTATCTGAATTTTATGTCCCTAACAGTAAGTGAACACACCCTGAGCAATGTTCAGTTGATAACACGCTCATAAACCTGAACTTCAGTCTATTCAGCATGTAACGTCACACCCTGTTCCACAACGCTTGTGTTAAACCACACAAAGACTCACCTTGCTTGAATGAGTCTTTCAAACCTGTGGTCCGAACTAGAATTAATACTTCAGTGCGCGACATTTTACCACCTCCAGAGAGGAATCATAACCCGCATCCTGGTTCCGTTCGGCTGGTGCCGTCGCTTTGATTTATTGCTCAACTTGGGACCAGTTTATTGTCAGATTATAAACTCCAGCGATAGCTCAGGGCAAAGATCGCTGTGGGTTTATTGCACAGAGTGAGCAGAAGCAAGGGCGCTCTCAACTCTGATGAAATATTATGCATTTGGAATAATGTTCTCTTTTGATCAGCGGACATTCCCATTTCTACAGATTTAATTGTGCCCCCTTAGCCTGGGCTTGCACTGATTTTAAGTTGGCCAATTTAAAAGCCATCTTTAACAGTTGTCCGGAGTTGTAAACTTCGGGTAATGAGCAATGGGGAGAGACTGTGGTGAGATTGCGTCTCCCAGAGATAACAACCGGTCAAAGTTGACAGCGAGATATGGATGCCCTTCTCCTTCAGTGTATTTACCACTTACTGGAAGCAAATTGCAGGATCGCAGCGCCATCATTTGCATTTGAGACCATTTCCCGCTGCTGAATTTGCCTGACATCGCATTTACTTTGCACATACATCAATCGTTTTCAATCAGTGAACGATGGAAAAACTCGAAACATTAAATTCACGGGGTCTCTTATTTGTCGGAGGTTGTTGCTGGCTTATTGAATTAGTAGCAGGATGTTCGGCTATTTTTATTTGAAGAAAGAACAAGTAGGACAGAGAGAGGTGACTACGTTGATGTTGGGTATTGGATTTGTCGAAAGGCCTGTGACAAGAAGCCACACTTGAGGCTGCTTAACAAGCTAGGAGCCCATGGTATTACAGGAAAGATTCCAGCATTGATAAATCACTGCCCGATTGGAAGGAGGTCTTATGGTCTTACGGAAATGCAGCTTCCCTGGAGGTGGATGAAAGAGGTGGAAGAGGCAGTGGGAAGACACGGTTTGTCAGCTCTGAGAACGAGTTGAATGTACCATAACCTTCAGGGTGAATCGGAAAACCATCTGAGGGAATTGGAAATGACAGAAGCAGGGGAGATGTGATCACATGTGTTGAGGGCAGGGGTTGTGTCTCCATCAGACCTTCAGTGAAATGGTTCAAGTTACAATTTGCAAGTAATGTGCAGGTGAAATCATAGTGTTTGGGACAGGTTTAATCACTGATTCTGACCCAGCGAGAGGGTTAGTTTTGCTGTAAGGAAGCAACATTAATCGAAGTAGACACAGGAACTTCATCAATTGCCAGTTGTTTAGCTGAAGTGTCCGAACTGTATATTACCTTGGCAGAAACAGATATTTGCAGTGGTGACAAAGGGGTTCAGTATGGTTTATTTCAAATTGGAGAGGGGTGTGAAGTTTTGAAATCAATGCCTTGTGGTGCCACCATCTTTAATTCAGCGTGTTCGGAGTGGAGGGTCACACAGCACGGGAACAGCCTTTGGCCGGCCTTACCTGTTCTGACCATCCACTCACTGTCTACACTGGTCCCATTGATCAGCACTTGGTTCATAGCCGACTGTATCTCGGCAGTTTCAATGTTCATCAGGATTATTCCCTGGATCACGTCTTGAATGACGGATCAATATGAGGTTCTCCCGGATTTTGCTTGTGGCTCGGCTGGTCACAAGCATATTGATCAAGGCCCCAGCAATCTCTTCACTTGCCTCTCTCTGTAACGTGTGGTATATCCCATCAGGGCCTGGAGACTTATACGCCTTAATGCACTCCAAGAGACCCAACACTGTCTCCTCCCTTACTTCAAAATGCCTGTGTATACTTGTACTCTCCGCACTGATCTCCCTATCCTCCTTGGCTTTCTCCTTGGTAAATACTGATGTGAGTTACTCATTAAGGACCTCACACACATTCTCGACGGCTCTGCTTGATTCGACCTTCCTGAGCTTTACAGACTTTTCCTTTTCCTGATTGACTAAATTCATCACTTCTCACGATATTTTAGGTTCTCTGACGCTGCCAATCTTGTCATTTCTTCATACTGGAATATACCCGTCCTATACTCGGTGCGGATGGACTATAAACACACTCCGCATGTCAGAAGTGGACGCCAGAGTTACGAAGAATGAACAGCTCTGATGGGCAGAAGGGTGCAGAGTTGCCCTGAGCCCCCCCCCTTGGAGAATCACAAACCGTTACTGTTGCTATCCTGCTAATGAGAGAGAGATGTAAGAGAAAACATGCTAAAATTGGAACATCTGCTAGAGATAAGAGAGATAAAGCAGGGGAGTGAACTTGTTGATCTACCATATTATGACTTCTGAAAAACTTATGGGTTCTGAGAGGGTTGTTCACCTTGTACCATCCTGTTCATTAAAATTCCTCAGTGGACTGCCGCAGTGGGCTGGTTTGATGGACACAGCTATTCAAAATTGATGGACAACTGAGACCACGTGAGTAAGGATAAAAGTGAGGTCTGGGGAGAAACCCTTCAGACACACCAGGAGAAAAACTATTGAGCGCTGCTTGAGTGTTGGAACCCACGTGAAGGTGTGGGGCATCGGAGACCGAACAAAGGATCGGTCAGTTTAACCCACAGCTTTATAGCAGGGCCGGTGGGGGCTTGTGTGTGTGCCCACTCATGCCAGAGTGACGAGTCCACCACAGGAGAACGGTCTAGCTGAAGGACAGAGGGGTCATACCTGAATGGCCACAACACATCGACGGATCAAGAACGAAAAGGAAGGATTGCCTGCCTGTAGTTGTTACATCTTGCTCTCTCTCTCTCTCTCTCTCTCTCTCTCTCTCTTTCGCTCTCTCCAACAATTACAACACAACGACCAACATCTACCTCGGCATGTGTGAACTGAACTGAACCTTATAGTGACATATGACAATACATTATCCACTAGACATTGATAGAGCTTGTTTATTATTGATTATTATTATACCCACACTTTTAGGTTTAGTTTTGCTAACGTGTATTATCAATATATCTGCATTATTGATATTGATTTGTGAGTTTTGTTAATAAACATTATTTGAAAATAGTACCAGCAGACTCCAACGGATACTTCCTTCTCTGCTGGTTAGACACCCAGTTAAGGGGCACGTAACAAATTGGGGGCTCGTCCGGGATTCATTTAACAAATAGGGAGCCAGTGAATCTGGGTATATGTCCGTTATCTGATCTGGTTGCGTAGGTAACCAGACGGGAAACCAGAAGAGATGGAAATAGACAAATTTATAAAGAACCCGACTTTGGGGACATTGGAGAATGCCAGGAAGGTTGATTTGGAGAGTGTTGCGAGACGATTAAATCTCTCGGCGGTGAAATCGTCGATAAGAAAGTGGGAGATAAAGAGGGCCATTGCCCAGAATTATATATCTAAGGCTGTGTTCATGCCTGATGCATTGAACCTGTTCCCTGAGAAGAAACCAGTTGATGGGGGGGGGGGGGCTCAGTTAGAGATGGAAAAAATAAGGTTGGAGATGGAGAGGAGGAAAAGGGAGTATGAGATCCTGCTAAAGGAGTTGGAGGCGAAAAGGGAGAAAGAATGTGCTGAGTTGGTTGAGAAGGAAAAGCAGAGGCAGCATTTACTTCAGATGAGGCAGCTGGAAGCAGAGGAGGAAGGAAGGAAAGCTGAAAGGAGGAAAGAGGAAGCTGAAAGGAGGATAGAGGAGGAAGAGAAACAACGGCAGTTCGAGAGGGAGTGATGGCAACATGTCGGTAGCGGTGCAGACCGAGCGGAGAACTTTAATGTTAGTAGGGTGTTTAGGTTAGTAACTCCGTTCGAGAAGTCGGACGTTGATAGTTACTTCTTGCATTTTGAAAAGGTGGCCGTGAATCAGAAGTGGCCCAGAGATCAGTGGGTGGCGTTGTTACAAAGTGTATTAAAAGGAAAGGCTCAACAGGCATATGTGGCATTGTCCATGGAAGAGTCTGAGGATTATGAGGAAGTAAAACAGTCTATCCTTCGGGCCTACGAGTTGGTAGCTGAAGCGTATAGACAAAAGTTCAGAGATTTAAAGATACTGTGGAATCAGACGTATACAGAGTTTGCCTATGAGAACGGTGAGCTCTTGGATAGTTGGTGCGCTGCAGAAAGGGTGGAGGAGGATTTCTATCGTTTAAGAGAGTTAATTCTGATTGAAGAATTTAAAGGTTGTGTTTCGGATAATATCCGGACGTATCTGAACGAGAAGTCGAATAAGTCTATAACGGAATTTGCCAGGTTAGCAGATGAATATGCCCTAAGCCAAAAGACAAAGTTTCCCCCAAATAAGAGTTACCTGAAAGGCAGTGGAGACGGTAGAGAAAGTCCACGGGCTAAGGTAGAGAATAAGCTGGGAGCTAGTGGTAAAGATAAGGAGGAGGACAAGCAAGCTGGCAGGAGGGTTCCTGGCTTGACCTTTTTTAATTGTGGAAAGGTTGGTCATATTGCATCTAAATGCTTTGCTCCGAAAAAGGAGACAGGAAAAGGGAAAACGGCAATCCCTACAGGATGCATTGAGTCGGTCAGCAGATCAACGAGGAAGGCAAATGTAGATAGAGTACGAGAGGGCCGTCAGAAATTTATTTCGGAAGGGACGGTGTCTGTGAAAGAAGGAGATACCCCAGTTCCAGTGAGAATCTGGAGGGATACTGGGGCTGACCAGTCATTGATCCTAAGTAAGGTGCTAGATTTCGGTCCTGAAACTGGAGAGGTAGTATTAAGAGGTATAGGAAAAGGGACAGAAGCTGTACCTTTGCACGGGATCATTTTACAATGTGACCTGGTATCTGGACCTGTTGAAGTAGTAGTGCGGGCAGAATTACCGAGAGACGGCGTGGACGTACTTCTTGTAATGATTTAACAGGTGGTGACGTGTGTTCAGCAGTGAAGCTGACAGGCAAGCCTGTGAGTGCTGAGGACCCGCCCCTAAATTCTAAGATCTCTCCCGCATGCGCAATCACTCCCAGCATGTCCAGAAAGGCGGCTGAGAAAGAATACAGTTTAAATGAGACCACTGTTTATTTTGCTGAGACGTTTTTGCCGACCCTGTACCAAGAGGGGAGAGGGGATGTTAAAGCGGGGAATAGGGAGGTAAAAGAAGGTAAATGAGAGGAGGTAGATTTACCCTTAGCCAACAGGGAATTTCTAGAGGCACAGAGTAAGGATGAGAAACAAATGTGGCAGCTAGAAGGTCCAGGATAGGACATGGATGATCTATCTGGCTTGATTTGACAAATTTAAATATGTTCCCGATAATGATGTAAGGGCAGTCCTAGATGAAAAGGATGCCATTACCTTGAAGGAGTCTGCTGGGTTAGCAGATGAAGTTGTTTTAGCCCGCAGGGTTGAGTTAGCTGCTGCTGGGAGTTGCCCAGAGAGTAACTGGGAGGGTCAGTGGAAGTTACAATTTGAAAAGGAGACTGGTATTGGAAGCCTAGAAGAGGCAGATGTCCCGTTTGCTTATGTTCAGTTTGTTGAAGTACCTGTGGAGTCACAGGATACTGAACATTGTGTTGAAGCTCAGAAAAAGTCTGAGGTATCTGATTCAGTTGACAAGGAATGCAGTCCATTTGGGTCAGTTGGACTTGGTTTAGTGAAGAAAGGGTTAAACTTGGTACCAGCGGAAAGTGCGAATTCTCAGTTGTTTGTATTAAAAGGTGTGTTAAATGTTAGTGAGGAGATGAAAGCTGGTGATCTGAATATTATTGAAGGAGAAGGGAAAGGTGTTGTTCCTAAATTGAATAAAGAAAATTTAAAGTCTGGATTGGTTTTAGAAGCAGTAACCAGGCTGAAGGAAAACTGGCTTGTTAGCAAGCTGCCTGTGAATCAATTACAGTTTGTTTTGGAATTTAAAGGTAAACAACTGCCTGATGTTATTCAAGGAGGTGATTTGGAGAGACAGAACCAAAAGTGTTGTTTTGACAAAGAGGGATGTTAAACTGAAAACTAATAGAATGAAGGGTCCTGAAGATAGAATTAATGACTTGCTCAAAAATAAAGAAGTGTGTGGAAGTTCAGAGAATGGGCTAAGTTTGGAAAACATTGTTGATAATATAACTCCTATGAAAGGAGTATGTGAAGGCCTATTCCACACTGGTGAGCAAGCTAACCATGTGAGAGTTCAGTGGAAAAGGGGCAAAGGTTGACCAGGTGCCACGTTGAATGACAGGATCTTGTTTTGAGGGAATTTGACAGAGCATGTGAATAATCAAGACAACACCATGGAAGATTGACTGTTGGGTTTGAAAGTGAAATAGAGGTTGGTATTTGCACAAACTTCTGTATGTACCACAGTATAGTTGCACATGCATTGGTTCACATTTTGTAGTGTGCACTTGGGCTAGGATCGCAGCCCTTTGGTATTTTATTTTGGATGACGAAAAGAAAGGAGGTGTGTGATTGTTGGACTGGAGACTGATGCTACAGGAATTTGATGCTGAGATACAACATATTAAAGTTGATGCTGAGTTGAATCTATAATTGTATTACCTTTGTAGTTAAGAACACTTCTGTATTTTTGTTAAACTCTGTAATCCTGTAAGACGCTGTATTAGTTAATTTTCATCTTAGTGAAAATTCTCAGAATGATGGGGGTGTTACGAAGGAAGAACAGCTCTGATGGGCAGAAGGGTGCAGAGTTGCCCATGCCCCACCCCCTTTGGAGAATCACAAACCGTTACTGTTGCTATGCTGCTAATGAGAGAGAGAGATGTGAGAAAAAACATGATGGAATTGGAACATCTGCTACAGATAAGAGAGAGATAAAGCAGGGGAGTGAGACCTGTTGATCCACCATATTGTGACTTCTGAAAGACTTATGTCTTCTGAGAGGGTTGTTCACCTTGTACCATTCTGTTCATTAAAATTCCTCAGTGGACAGCTGGAGTGGGCTGGTTTGATGGACACAGCAATTCAAAATTGATGGACAACTGAGACCCCGTGAGTAGGGATAAACGTGAGGTCTGTGGAGACATCCAGAGACAACCAGGAGACACACTATTGAGCATGAGTGTTGGAACCCACCTCAAGGTGTGGGGCATCGGAGACCAAACAAAGGGATCGGTCAGTTTAACTCACAGTGTTATAGCACTGTGGTGGCTTGTCTTTGTGTCCACTCTTGCAAGAGTGACGAGTCCACCACAGAAGAAGGACTTGCTGAAGGACAGAGGGCTCGCACCTGAATGGCCACAACACATGGACGGATCAAGAACGAAAAGGAAGGTTTGCTTTCCTGTAGCTATTACATCTTGCTCGCTCTCTCTCTCTCTCTCCAACAATTACAACACAACGACCAATATCTACCTCAGCACGTATGAACTGAACTGAACTTCATATTGACATATGACAATTCATAATCCACTAGATATTGATTGAACTTGTTTATTATTGATTGTTTAGGTTTAGTATTGCTAACGTTTTTATCTATATATTTGCATTATTGATATTGATTTGTGTATTTTACAAATAAACACTGTTTGAAAATAGTACCACCAAACTCCAACGGGTAGTTCTTTCTCTGCTGGTTAGACACCCTGTTACGGGGTACGTAACAAATTGGGGGCTCGTCCGGGATTTAATTACCAATTTGGTGTGCCTGTGAATGCGGCTATGTCCATTATCTGATCTGGTTGCGTGGGTAACCAGACGGGAAAGCAGCAGAGATGGAAATAGACAAATTTATAAAGAACGCGACTTTGGGTGCATTGGAGAATGCCAGGAAGTTAGAATTGGTGAGTGTTGCGAGACGATTAAATCTCTCGGCGGTGAAATCGTCGATGAGAAAGTGGGAGATACAGAGGGCCATAGCCCTGAATTATATATCCAAGGCTGTGTTCATGCCTGATGCATTGAACCTGTTCCCTGAGAAGAAACCAGTTGATGGGGCGGCTCAGTTAGAGATGGAAAAAATAAGGTTGGAGATGGAGAAGTGGAAAATGGAGTATAAGATCCTGCTAAAGCAGTTGGAGGCGAAAAGGGAGAACGAAAGAGCTGAATGAACTTCAGATGTATGAACTTCAGATGAGGCAGCTGGAAGCTGAGAAGGAATAAAGGAAAGCTGAAAGGAGGAATGAGGAAGCTGAAAGCAGGGTGGAGGAGGAAGAGAAACAACGGCAGTTTGAAAGGGAGAGATGGCAACATGTGGGTAGCAAGGCAGACCGAGCGGAGAAGTTTAATGTTAGTAGAGAGTTTAGGTTAGTACCTCCGCTCGAGGAGACGGACGTTGATAGTTACTTCTTGCATTTTGAAAAGGTGGCAGTGAATCAGAAGTGGCCCAGAGATCAGTGGGTGGCGTTGTTACAAAGTGTATTAAAAGGAAAGGCTCAACGGGCATATGTGGCATTGTCCATGGAAGAGTCTGAGGATTATGAGGAAGTAAAGCAGGCTATCCTTCGGGCCTACGAGTTTGTACCTGAAGCGTATAGACAAAAGTTCAGAGATTTAAAGAAACAGTGGAATCGGACGGATACAGAGTTTGCCTATGAGAAGCGTGTGCTCTTGGATCGTTGGTGCGCTGCAGAAAGGGCGGAGGAGGATTTCTATGGTTTAAGAGAGCTAGTTCTGATTGAAGAATTTAAAGGTTGTGTTTTGGATAATATCCGGACGTATCTGAACTGAATTTGCCAGGTTAGCAGATGGATATGCCCTAACCCACAAGACAATGTTTCCCCCAAATAAGAGTTACCAGAAAGGCAGTAGGGACAGTAGCGAAAGTCCACCTGCATGTATCCATCCAGGAGTCTCTGAAAAGAGCCTAACGTCTCCGCCTCCACGAAAGCCGCCGGCAGCCCATTCCTCGCCCTCACCATTCTCTCCGTAAAAAAACATACCCCTGACATCTCCTCTGTACCTACTTCCAAGCAAGTTAAAACTATGCCCTCTCGTAATAGCCATCTCAGCCCTGTGAAAAAGACTCTCTCGATCAACACGATCAATGCCTCTCATCATCTTAAACTGCTCTATCAGGTCACCTCCCATCCTCCGTCGCTCCAAGGCGAACAGGTCGATTACACTCAAACTGTTCTCTTAAGGCATGCTCCGCAATCCAGGCAACATCCTCGTAAATCTCCTCTTCACCCTTTCTATGGTTTCCACGTTCTTCTTTTAGTGAGGCGACAGAAATGAGCACCGTACTCCGAGTAGGGTCTCACCAGTGTCCTTTCTAGCTGCAACATTACATTCAGCTGTAAAACTCAGTCCGACGGTTGATGAAGACCAATGCACCGCCCGCTTTCTCAACCATAGAGTCAACCTGTGTAGCGGCTTTGACTGTTCTTTGGACTCGGACCACAAGATCCCTCTGGCCATCCGTACTACCAAGATCCTTGCCATTAATATGCATATTCTGCCATCACTTTGACCTACCTAAATGAACAGCCACACACTTATCTGGGTTGAACTCCACCTGCCACATGTCAACCCAGTTTTGCATCCTGTAAATGTCCTGCTGTATACTATCCACAACATCCCAACCTTTCTGTCATCAACAGATTTACGAGCCCAACCAACCAATTCTTCATCCAGTTCATTTATAAAAATCGCAAAGAGTAGGGGTCCGAGAACAGATCCCTAGGGCACGCCACTGGTCACCGGTCTCTGTGCAGAATATGACCCGCCTACCAATACTTTTTGCCTTCTGTGGACAGCCAGTTCTGTATCCACAAAAGCTTTGTCACCTTGGATCCCATGCCTTCTTACTTTCCCTATGATTCTTGCATGGGCTACCTTATCAAATATCCTGCTCAACAATCCATACATTCTACATCTACGGCTCTACCTTCATCAACGTGTTTCGTCATATCTTCAAAAAATTCAATCAAGCTGATGAGACCCACTGGTCTCTAATTTCCTGGGCTGTCCATACTCCCTTTCCTGAATACGAAAGCAACATCCGCAACGCCCCAATCCTCCGGAATCCCTCCCGTCCTCATTGATGATGCAAACATCACCGCTAGAGGCTCAGCAATCTCCTCCCTCGCCTCCCACGGTTTCCTAGGATGCATCCCTTCTGGTCCAGGTGACTTATCCAACTTAATGATTTCTAACATCTCCAGTACATCCTATTCCCTAATGTTTATGGGCAAAGGGTTTTCAGTCCTCTTCTAATCATCCCTACAATCGCCAAAATCTTTAACCGTAGTGAATACGGAAGCAAAGTTTTCATTAAATACCTTTTCCGATCCCATACACCTTTTTGTACTATCTCACTTGATTGGTCCTATTCTCTCACGTCTTATCCTCTTGCTCTTCACATACTTGTAGAATGCCTTGGGGCTTTCCTTAACCCTGTCTTGCAAGGCCTTCTCATGGCCCCTTCCGGCTCTCCTAATTTATTCTTAAGCTGCTTCCTGCTTATCTGACAGGTTTCTAGATCTCTATCATTACCCTGTTTTTTGAACCTTTCGTAAGCTCTTTTTTTCTTCTTCACTGGATTTACAACGGCCTTTGTGCACCAGGGTTCCTGTACCGTGTATGCTTGTACTTCCCACTGGTCCCGATGAATGGAACACAGTTAGCCAACCTCCAACCTTCGCAATTTTTCCCCGAGCCCTGTAACGTCCATCTCAAAACATCATGTCCATCAAATTGAATAACTTCTTAATGTTTACTATTCATGGAATAATAAATGTTTGATTTCATTTTCAGATTCGTAACGGAATTCATAAATCTGCAGATTCTATTCTTGTGTCGTGCACTAACCAATCCCCGATCTTTCAACAGGACCTGTTTCCAATGTCACTGTTACATCTGATGCCACCAGACTGATTGAGCACAGCGACACCGTCAGACTAACCTGCTCCGCAACAGGCACGGATGTCTCTTACCTGTGCCTTGAGGAGAACAGCGTGATCATTCCCGGCGGCAGGTTTGAGCTGAGCGCCGATAACAGCACACTCACTGTTTCTGGAGTGCTACGGACAGACGGAAGTTTCACCTGTAGAGCAAGCAACGTGATTAGCGAAATCACAAGCTCTCCGTTTTCTCTTCATGTCAACTGTAATTTTCCCGAGTCTCCGGTAGTTACATATAATATCACAGTTCCTCCGAGATACGGGGTTCCGGGAGTGTGTGAATACATTAGTGATCGTTGCCTGAGGTATTAACCACTATCGACTAACACTGGGACAACTGAACAGTTAATTAGGAGACAGATCCAGGTCTATCTCGGGCGCTAGGGAATTAAAATTAAAATTTAAAATTTCAAATCCGAGACACATTACGGCGGCGGTTAAACTTCCACTATGTCGGTTCAGATCTGTACTTCAGGTACTTCCCCTTTATCCTTAAACTGTGACCCCTCGTTCAGGACCTCCCCGACATCGGAAACAATCTTCCTGCATCTAGCCTGTCCAATCCCTTTAGAAATTTATACCTTTCAATAAGATCCCACCTCAATCTTCTAAATTCCAGTGAGTATAAGCCTAGTCGATCCAATATTTCTTCATATAAAAGTCCTGACATCCCACGAATTAATCTGGTGAACCTTCTCTGTACTCCCTCTATGGCAAGAATGTCTTTCCACAGATTAGGGGATGTATCTGCCTTTAATCCCTTCAATTTACCTAACACCACATCCCATATCACATGTATTTCCCTCAGTTCTTCCATCTCACTAGACCCTCGGTGCCTTACTATTTCCGGAAGATTATTTAAGTCCTCCTTAGTGAAGACAGAACCAAAGTAGTTATTCAATTGGTCTGCCATGTCTTTGTTCCCTATGATCAATTCACCTGTTTCTGACTGGAAAGGACCTACATTTGTCTGGAACAATCTTTTTTTCTTTTCACGTATCTATAAAAGCTTTTACAGTCAGTTTTTAAGTTCCCTGCCAGTTTTCTCTCATAATCTTTTTTCCCTTTCCTAATTAAGCCCTTTGTCCTCCTCTGCTTGTCTCTGAATTTCTCCCAGTCCTCAGGTGTGCCGCTTTTTTTTTTTTTTTTTGCTAATTTTTATGTTTCCTCTTTGGACTTGATACTATCCCTAATTTCCCTTGTCAGCCACGGGTGCACTGCCTTCCCTGGTTTATTTTTTTGCCAAACTGGGATGAGCAGTAGTTCTGTTCAATTATATTGAAATTATCTCTTTAAAATTCTAATTCAGGTTTGTGTTTTTTTCCCACAACATAACGGAAGCTGATCCGGACTTGGTACAGTGAGGGCAAAGATCTTACTTTTTAGACAAATGGACCATTGAATCTCCGGCGCAGTGTAAGGCCGTTTAGGGAGTTTGATAATAATTCCGTTCACCGGAAGGGACAGTGGAAGTTCAGAGTGTAAAACGCCCACTGCCCTTATCAGCCCCACAACCCTTCTGGCAAATGTCCATAGATACTACAAGGTGGGGATACATTGCTTTAGTGCACATGTGGAAGTGGGAAGTTACAGCTGTTGGATCTGGATGAAAATCACAATGGGCAGTGGTGTTACAGCCTCCGGTCCTCACTGATAGAGACTAAACCTAGAATATTGGAACTGAAAACGCGTCCTACCATAACACGCTGTAAACTGGAGTGTCCCGATAATTGTACACAGTATAGTGTGTGCCTACATGACATTCGGCCCGATTACTGATTACATGAGTTATTGCATCTACACACTGCAAGTTGCCTTACCTATCCCCGCAGAGCAACGCTTTGTATTTTGTCTGGAACGTTTTTCTGAACTCCCTTCCACAAAACACACACCTGGGGAAGTTTTACGAAACGATACGCTTATGACTGGCGTGCATTGTATCCAGCTTGGAGGAGGAGACGGGTTTTGGGATATGAGGTAACTATGGAATTCATAGTTTAGGAAGACGTGGATAATCTGACACTGTGTCCCGACCCTCCTCTTTCCCGCGCGTGGATTCCAGACGGATGCATTCTCCAATGTGTCGGTGCGCTTTCTCTGGTGGTGGGCTGTTCTTCCTCTGCAGCTGAGGTACTCTGTTGTATCTGCTGTTTGATTTGTTGCAACCCCTTTTGTCCTTTTCTTTTAGACGGACCGTATCATCCATCCATCGTCACTCAACCGCACTCTTCTTTTTACATTGCCGGAAGCACGATCAGGTTAACATGTTCCACAGAGTCCCGCCCAGATGCTGAATTGAATTGGGAACAGAATGGTGCCCGCCTACAAAGTGGGCATGAGGTCGTCCTCGACAGCATCTCTGTGGCCCACACTGGAGAGTATACTTGTGAGGCCTATAACAGGGTCACAAAAAGGATCAACGCCTCAACCACGGAAATCATTGTGTTCGGTAGGTAGTCCGTACCTCCCTTTGTTGAGGTCCTATAATCAATGGTGTTGGTGCAGACGGGCCCGTGTAATCCAACTAAATGCCTGTACAAATACTAACAATATCAATCCACAACGTTGCATATTGATGAATAAGAGTATTGATGAAGATGAAAATTGGAATTGTTCTGACTTGCTGATTAAATTACAAATGTTTACTTGCTGCAGTTAAGACAAGAAGGCCGTAATCATTGGAAGGAGATTCAGACCATTTGGCCAATGGAGTCCGCTCCGCCATTTCATCATGGCTGATCCAATATTCCTCGCAGTCCCGATCACAGCCGTTTCCGCATATTCCTCATGCCCTGACCAATTGTGAATCTGTCATCCTCGGCTGTAAACTTACATAACGATTCGCCCTCTACAGCTGCCTCTGGAACATAATTCCCAGATTCATCACGTTCTGTCGAAAGAGATTCACTTTCGCCTTGGTTTCTGAAAGGATACCACGGTATGCACAGGTTGTGTCTTCTGGGTTTAGACTCTCCCGCCATGAGAATCATCTTTTCCACATCCACTCTAACAAGGCCTTTCACAATTCGATAGGTTTCCGTGAGGTCTCCCCACATTCTTCTGAACTCCAGTGGGTAAAGGCCCGGACCCATCAAACCCTCTTCTCCTGTAGAGCCGAAAAATCCTGGGATCATTTTGGCGAACTTCCTTGGAAACCGCTTCAGTTTGATCACATTCTCTCTCAACGACAAGGGTCCCAAAATGCATCACAATACTCCAAGTGAGGCCTCACCGGTGCTTCATCAAGTTTCAGCATTACATCCCTCCTTTTATATTCTAGTCCCCTTGTAATGAATACTGACATCGCATGACCCCTGATACCTGAAACATCCGACATTTCACAGGGTGTTCCACGCTGAGGGCTGATGCAGTTTGTCCACCAGTTCCTTGTTCCCCGTACTACCTATCCACTACCGTTTCTGAACGGCCCGATATCCACTCTTGCTTCTCGTTTCACAATTGTTGTACGTTAAGACTCTGTGCCGATCTTCATTAATATTAGTGGCTGGAGTGCTTTCTCATTCATCTTTACCTTCTAAATGACCTTTTAGTTGCCAATTGTTTTTTTATACAACTTCCCAATCATCTGACTTCCCATTAATGATTGTTCCATCATATACCCTCCTTTTGACCTTCATGTTGGCTTTGACTTCTCTTCTCCGCCACGGTTATGTCATCTTTCCTTTAGAATATTCCTTCCTCCTCTGCCGTCATCCCCGCCAGTGTTATTTCTCAAGTAAATCTGGCCAACCCCTCTCTAGTGTTTCTCTAACTCCTTTTAACCCACTGTAACACTGGTTCATCTGACTCTTCAGGTTCGCCTTCTCACATTTCAGGATGAAGTCGATCATATGATGATCACTTACACCAACATTCTATTTTCCATAAGCTCTCTGATCAATTTCGGCTCATTGCACATCAGCCAATCCGGAGGAGCCGACGTCATGCCGAAATCTGGCTGCGCCAGATCTCCACGGATCCTTCTGTCAATCTGGCTCCCTTCCAATTGCAACTCCACTTAATTGCCTATCGTGCAGCGACAAGAAGCCTTCCCACAGGAATGTTTACCCCTCCCCAGTTCAGGAGCCAACCGACCCTTCTCTAGAGGTCGCAACTTCCCTGGAGGAACCCATGATCATTATTCCTATGCCATCCCTCCTCCGCCAACTCCTCAGCCAGATATTAAATACGAAGTCACTCTACTTTTGGCTTCAACAGCAGGGGGCACGGGTAGTTTATTTTCACATGCTCCACGGGACAATTAAACTGTAGCCAAGTGCAATTCTGTTTTAGTCTGCTTTGCTGGAGAATGTATGTTCTTACTGCAGGAATATCCATGTATTGAGGAAAATCTGAAACGGGAATAGGTTGCTCACCGTCCCCTTGGGTAACAGCAGTAACACTTTAAACTCAGTGCCGGCGTTTATTTCAAGCTGGATACTGACTTGATATCGAAACACATAGGGATAAGAACTGGGAATGCCGACGATATTGAGCTGGCAGCATCCAAATATTATGCTCGTGTTGTAGATAAAACCCCGTGTAAATCTATGTACATTTCAATTGTATTCACAGAGACAGTGACTGGGGTTACTGTCGTGGCCAGTGATCCCAACCCCCTTGAAGACCCCGATACCATCACACTCAGCTGTCCCGCGTCGGGCACTGTTCAGACACGGACATGGTTCAAGGATAACCAACCCATCCAGGAAAACGGCAGAATATTTACATCCCCCGACAAGGCGAAACTGACTATAATCAGTGTGAACAGAAACGACGCAGGGACGTACAAGTGCATCGCCAGCAACTCTTTCAGCAGTGGCGCTGGAGTGACCAACGTGCAAGTTTACTGTAAGTACACAGTTAGTCAACCGCGTTCATTTGTATCAGATATTACACTTAACAACATTTGCTCTCATCTTTTCAATGAAGACAGAAGGTCATAATATCCCGTATCCATCAGGATTTTTCTCTAATCAGCACTTTTCTTCATTTTATAAATGGATCAGAGAAGTTCAGAATTGAACCGGAGCGTCCAGTTGTGTCCAATATAGTGTCAAACCTGACATTAACTTGCTTTCCTCTGTCAGTCCCCTGTGGTATATATTCATGGTACAAGGGGGACAATCTCCGGCAGACAGGGCAGGAACTCACCCTTGTGTCAGTGATAATGGGAACAATCTCCTGCAGACAGGGCAGGAACTCACCCTTGTGTCAGTGACAATGGGAACAATCTCCTGCAGACAGGGCAGGAACTCACCCTTGTGTCAGTGACAATGGGAACAATCTCCTGCAGACAGGGCAGGAACTCACCCTTGTGTCAGTGACAATGGGAACAATCTCCTGCAGACAGGGCAGGAACTCACCCTTGTGTCAGTGACAATGGGAACAATCTCCTGCAGACAGGGCAGGAACTCACCCTTGTGTCAGTGACAATGGGAACAATCTCCTGCAGACAGGGCAGGAACTCACCGTTGTGTCAGTGACAATGGGAACAATCTCCTGCAGACAGGGCAGGAACTCACCCTTGTGTCAGTGACAATGGGAACAATCTCCTGCAGACAGGGCAGGAACTCACCCTTGCGTCAGTGACAATGGGAACAATCTCCTGCAGACAGGGCAGGAACTCACCCTTGTATCAGTGACAATGGGAACAATCTCCTGCAGACAGGGCAGGAACTCACCCTTGTGTCAGTGACAATGGGAACAATCTCCTGCAGACAGGGCAGGAACTCACCCTTGTGTCAGTGACATTGGGAACAATCTCCTGCAGACAGGGCAGGAACTCACCCTTGTGTCAGTGACAATGGGAACAATCTCCTGCAGACAGGGCAGGAAATCACCCTTGTGTCAGTGACAATGGGAACAATCTCCTGCAGACAGGGCAGGAACTCACCCTTGTGTCAGTGACAATGGGAACAATCTCCTGCAGACAGGGCAGGAACTCACCCTTGTGTCAGTGACAATGGGAACAATCTCCTGCAGACAGGGCAGGACCTCACCCTTGTGTCAGTGATAATGGGAACAATCTCCTGCAGACAGGGCAGGAACTCACCCTTGAGCCGGTGAGCTCGGTTGACGTTGGGAGTTATACATGTCGGATTAATAACGGCGTAACCAACAGGACCAGTTATCTTACAAGGTGTAGTTAGCGCACACGGTGAGTGAATGTGTCTCTCATTCGTTCATGTAAACCCGATGATCAAAGATTCAAACCGTTTTCAGTGGATGGCTGTTCGCAGGAAAAGCTGGCGGGTAATTGCATTTCTCTACGAATTTCGTTCCTACCTTTAATAATTGAATGTGAATTTCGGCAGAATCGACTTCAGCTGGGATCAGGGCCCGTCTGTGGACAGAATCAGCATTCCGCCTTCACGGCGAAGTTGTCTGTCCGAAATTTGTCTGAAAGAGGTTTGCGTTCAGCAATATGTGTGTGAACAGCCTTATCTGTCAAAAAGGCCAAAGCAGTTTTGTCTACTTTACCCATCTGTCGATGCTATCGAGCTCGCCTGGTACAGGGCATCCGATAAACAGAACGTTATTAAGGGACATCTGGAGAGAATCGAATGGAATTATAGAGGCCATTCTCATTCGGTGCATCAGCGCAGGAAATTAAGTTCCAGACGAATTATTTTCTTGTCTTTGTTTCAGTTTATTCAGCAACATATATCCACCGAAATCTAAAAATGGCACGGGCAGAAATTCCGGATGGAAAAGTGAGTGAACACCGTTTCAACTGTCCTAATACTGAGTCCAGGGGAATCTCAGCATTTGATTTTAATCTGGGAGCTCCTAGTCCACTGAAGCTGGAGCTGGTCATCCGAGCGAATGGTCACGGATGATGCGACTTTCACCGTTGGGTTTTCCAATTATTTTAGCTGAAAGCTTCTGCTGAAGATTACAATATCAGCGAAGTAATGGGATGGTAGTTCATGCAACTTAATTTCTCTCCATATTGATCAATATCGGCCCTCAATTCCTGGTTCCGGCGATTGGTGGGAAGGGAGCTCCTGCTCTCAATGTCTTTTTCTATTGGGCCGGTTTGACGTCTGCTGTGTTCAACAAAGCCCCCTGACGCTCTGCACCCTTGTGCCATATCTATTTTGTTTCCTCAGGCACCTTCGATACAAAGACCGTAAACTCATCAGAATATTATGAAAATGTCCAAATGGATGAACAGGTTGGATGTTTGCATTATGTCCGTGATCTCACTCATTTCTTTGCAAAGAGGGAAAAAAGAACATAAGTAATGTGATGGGTAGCGTCCATCGGGCCCTTCGGGCACAGATTGGGCATTTAGCAAGATCCTGGATGATCGATCCCGGATCTTATTTTCCGTTAATGGAGAAACAACACATTATATTCCTCAAAATAGACCCAAACCTGATGGCATGAACATCGACCTTATCCCACCAGTATTTCTGTTCACTTCTCTCTTCTTCTATTTTCCACTCCGGCCTCTTACATCTTCTCCTCACCTGCCCATCAACTCCCTCCAGTGACCCCCCCTCTTCCCCTTCCCCTATGGCACACTCGCCTCTGCAATCGGTTCACTGTGGTTAAGAATGCGTATGGTGTATTGACCTTCATCAATCGTGGGATTGAATTCAGGAGCCGAGAGGTAATGTTGCAGCTGTATAGGACCCTGGTCACACCCCACCTGGAGTACTGTGCTCAGTTCTGTTCGCATCACTATAGAAAGGATGTGGAAGCCATAGAAAGGGTGCAGGGGAGATTTGCAAGGATGTTGCCTGGATTGGGGAGCATGACTTATGAGAATTGTTCG
Organism: Hypanus sabinus; assembly: GCF_030144855.1. Lineage (NCBI taxonomy): Eukaryota > Metazoa > Chordata > Chondrichthyes > Myliobatiformes > Dasyatidae > Hypanus > Hypanus sabinus. The sequence continues at coordinate 55,826 of NW_026779429.1, forward strand.
AGTGAACTCGGCCATTTCTCCTTGGAGCGGAGGAAGATGAGACGTGACCTGATAGAGGCGTACAAGATGATGAGAGGCATTAATCGTGTGGATAGTCAGAGACTTTTTCCCAGGGCTGAAATGCTTGCTACAAGTGGACACAGGTTTAAGGTGCTGGGGAGTAGGTACAGAGGAGATGTCAGGGGTAAGTTTTTTTACTCAAAGAGTGGTGAGTGCGTGGAATGGGCTACCGGCAATGGAGGGGAGGCCGTATAAAATAGGGTCTTTTAAGAGGCTTTTGGATAGGTACATGGAGCTGAGTATAATAGAGGGATTAAGTTAAGCCTAGTAATTCCTAAGGTAGGGTTGTGTACAGCACAACTTTGTGGGAGGAAGGGCCTGTATTGTGCTGTTGGTTTTCTATGTTTCTACCTTTTACTTTTCTTCAGCATTTCCCCCTTTCCCACTCATCAGGCCTCACCTCCCAGCCAGTGCTCATTCCTCTGGCTACCATTCTGTCCAGGTGTCTTCCTGCCTTCTTCCCAGCCCAGTAGAAGGGTCTCTGCACAAAACGTGAACGGCTTAATGAATTCCATTAATGCTGCCCGACACTCTGAGCCCTTCGGCATTTTGTGTGTGAGATTCCAGCACCTGCAGAATTTCCTCAGAATTCCCCAGAATCCGTAACTCCTGAATGATGCAAAATCACATCTTACCCTTGCTGTAATACATTTCATGAAAGAGTCTTTTAAAATGTCCGATCAATGTGAGTAACTCCACACACACTGAATCAGAAACATGCGGTGCAGCGAATGGTAAACGAGGCAATATTACCCCAAACACAAACTAATGTGATACATTGATACTCCCGGTGTTTATCGGCGGAGAGTCAGAATACAATTGCTGTGAACTTGTTTAAACGTCTCAAAAATAACACGTAATCTTCTCTTTCAAGGGTGCAAGGAACAATGCGCAGGATGGAGACTCCACTTACACGGTAAGGGAAACATTAGCGTCAATCCCTTTTGGAAGCAATTGTTTCCGCTTCAGAACCTGAAGTGAGACTCTGGACAGCAAGAATGTCGAAGTTTCTGTAACGGGTGGAGGCAGAAATGGCGGAGGAACTCATTAAGTATCACGTGTTCGCCTTCACTGTTGAAGACACCATCAGTATGACAGTGTCGGGACACGGAAGTGGTTGCCGCCACTATAATAAGCAGAAGATGCTAGACAATTTGGAAGGTGGATAAATAACCTGGGGTGAATGGATGAGATTGACTGCACGCCAGGCGTCTGAAATAGGCCGCTGAAGTGGTCGTAAAGGAATTAGTACTCATACCATCATGGAATTGTTTTGGAGGATTGGAAATTTGCAAACATCACTTTGCTCTTCTTGAAGAAAAGGAAGTAAACGACAGGAGCTGATACACCTGTTAGCTTGAGGCCTCTGTCTACTTCAGTTTTGAAGAAGGAAAGGGTGCGCTCATTGAAAGATGAATAATTGGAAGACCTACACTGACTGGGCGTGGAGCGATTCTCTCAACCTGAGGGAGGGGGTACTGGTCTGGGACCAGATGGCGGCTCTATGGAATGCATGGTACGGAATGGATGGTGTGAGTAGTAATTCCTCTACGATGGAATGCAGAGAACCCCTCAGAAGAGAGCGATGAGGAGGAATATCTTTAGCCGAAGTGTGCTGCATCTCTGTAATACGTTTGTCCCTTATGGCTCTGGGGACAAAGGCCCCGGGTTACGCGAAACAACATTGATTGTTTCAAGTATTGCAGAGTGAAAGCAGATGATTGGGGTTGGGAAGGAAAATTCATCCGTCATTATAGAATGGTGGAGGAGGCCAATGTACCGAAGGGCCTAATTCTGCTCTTGTGTTTTATGCTCTTGTGAACTTATAGTGCTTTCTGCGATATTTAATAATCATAACTGTGTCTCTGATCCTCTCTTCATCATGGCCCGACTGTTCCGTGTTTCTCTCAGACACGAATTGTTAAGAATGCGTAGGTCCTTTTCAATGTTCTTCTAATTCTTCTCTGACACATAAATGCTTTTGGTAATAATTTTTACTAATCCTGCTGATTTCCTCGCATTAACAGGGTCTTATCCTGGAGTATCGATCTGTTTACCGTGATCTGAACAGGTATGTGAACCGAATCTGGGGCTGCCGACACGTAATGTCACTTGTAAAGGAAAGGTATTCACTAATTTCAAGCCTATGGGCCGTGCAGGGTCCTGGTTGTGCACATCTCATAGTCACACTGAGATTGGAAGTTTAGAGACAAGTAACAGAGCAAGACTGGAGTCAGGCGGCGTCGCACAGCGATATATTGATATTGAAAGGAACACTTTTCCTGGGTCTATAGCGATATAATAAATATTAATTGCGCTTGCATTGTCACAATGTCAGACACAGATTCTGAAATCATCACCCGTATTTACCCTCACCAGCAGCCACACTTTCGGGTTGCTGACGTAGTCAACATAAATTGTGAATTGTTTCCGCAGCTGACGTCACTGTGAACGGAAGCCGATGATTGGATCGTGTATTGGCACAGAGAATGGACAACCATCCAGGATAAATCCACCGTTCAAAATGGCTTTTTTTTCTTTGTAATCGTTCTCCAGGTCTTTATTAAACCTCTTCCGCGTTTCCTAGCCTCACGACAAAGACATCACAGAAGATTCTGTCTCGTTTCCGTCGCAGCAGCTTAGTTCTCTCGCATCAACCCAGACTGGTGCTGTGGCGTGTCAGGGGATTTCCATAAAATGACCGCTGTTCGAATCCCTATCCCGGCCGTACTCTATTCTCGACACGTGGTCAGTTGTGTATGGGCTGCAATGTCTGATCTATATAGCAAAATTACCCTTCCGCGTAGCCCTCTATGGTTCTGAGCTCAATGTACCAATCTCAGTGTCTCTGGAAAGTCCCATTGTATCGGCCTTCGCTCGCCACGCACCCATCACTCTCTGTGTGAAAAACGTACCCCTGGCATCTCCTTGTACCTACTTCCGAGCACAATAAACCTGTGCCCATCGTGTTCGCCATTTCAGCCCTGGAGAAAAGCCTCTTGCTATTGCACGATCAATGCCTCTAATTATCTTATACGCATCTATCAGGTCACCTCCCATCCTCCGTCGCTCCAAGGATGAAACGCAAATTCCGGCTGAACCTGTTCCCATAAGGTATGTTCCCCAATCCAGGCAACATCCTTGTAAATCTCTTCTGTTAATCGGGTTTGTCATCGGTCGCTGAAAGGCCCGAAGTGACTACTCCGCGCTTCATGGCTGAATAATAAATGCAATAAAATGGAAAACGGTTCTGAAACCCCGAGTTGACTCCTGATTACTGCGCGAATTGGCACAGTGAAAATTTATCAATCCGGGACATTGATTCAGCCCCCTTTTCCAATGTTCCTATACGCCGAAATGCGACGTCGCTTCTTATTTGCAGAATGCTGATTGATCACGTAGTTTGATCACTTCATGTGGTTGTTTCATCAGTCTCCCTCGTGTCGATGTTTCACTGTAATGTCGTGAAATGATTTTTGTTGTACTTGTATCTCTGCCACAAAACAACAGACTGAAGGCCATATGTCAGTGATGATGGACTTGGTGCTGATTTTAAATTTGATCGAGGCACCCAGACCCAGTTGTTATCATTTAGATGGCTGAGTGAGGAGCAGAGAGGGTTAGCAGTACGGGGTAAGTTTCTCGGGCTCTGGGGGTAAGGGAGTTGGGCTGATTTTTCCAATATCATTGTGTGTTGGTAGATTACACAGCGAGCTTTTTCTCCCCTCTGAGACATAACTCACCCAGAAATGGTCACCAGGGAAACAATTTCCAGAGGAATATTTTCATCAAAGAGTGGTGCGGATTGTTTGTACTTTTAAGGGATGGGTCTGGGTGTTGTTGGCAAGGCAGGAATTTATCACCTCTCCCTTAACAAACCCCTCACTGAGCGGTTTGGGTTAGAATTTCTCAAACATTCATTTCCGTAACATGTAATTAATATAATGTACATATATATCATATATCCATATTTGCCACACCCAAACCAGATTCAAACTTACAATTTTTCCCGACAAGAAATGCGTCCGACAAGTGAAAATATGATCTTCGCATGTGCACGGCCATGTCTCCCAACGACATTGACTGTTTCATTGAGGGTACAGGCAGGTTCAGAGATGTTGAAGGCGATAGAGGCCTGGGAGGGTTACAGAGACAGTGAGGGGAGTAGCGATTGATATGGATACAAAGAGAGAGTGTCTGTAGAGGCCAGAAGCCCATAGAGAAACGGGGAAGGGTGTAGTGCTTGAAGAGGGACAAAGAAACAGAGAAGGTCTGGGGACTGGCGGAGGCTCCAGATTACAGATGCGGGGCAGGAGCGGGGTGAAGAGTCCGGCAGCTGTGTAGTGGTGCAGGTGGTTTTGGGGGCAGGCTGTGGTTACAGAGAAACAGATCGGTTTTGCTGCCGGAGCACTCATAGAGTCGGATGGGCGTGGGGGCAAGATATCTAAAGAGACAGGGAGGGTGTGCATAGAATGGTTCCGGTTTCAGAGAGGGAGTGGTGTACAGGCTAGAATATCAGAGACAGGGAAATTGCCCTTCATTGTTTACTGTTTTCTCTTTTTAAAACATTCTGAAGTTGTTTTATTTCCATTAACAGTCATGAATTATTAGGTCATTTATGTCCAATTATTGATGCTTCTCTCAGGGAAGGGGTATATAAACATGAAGGCAGTCGTTCAGTCCACCCGGGATAGTGGCGCTCCTCCACCATCAGATATCTGAATGACCTCTGGACCCATGAATACTGCCGCAACTTTTCTTCTTGTTTTGATTTATTATTTATTTTATGCTTCTGATCCTAGATCATAGACACAATCATGTCTTGCTCTGATCTCCGCTTGAAAACAGCAGATTGAATGACATATGACATGTAATGTACATGCATGTTTAATTTCCCCCCCACGTAAAAATGTCCTAAAAGGATGAGGGGTGAGGGTGTGATGAGCAAACCAAGCTAACATGGTCCAGAGTTGACCCCACCCCCATGAACTATGCTGCTAATGAGAGATGAGAGAGATATCTGCGCAGATGAGGGAGAGAGAAACATGATTTAATATTATGTCTTTGCTGCAAGGACACTTTCTTTACCTGCTTGTGAAATTCATGCAGAGACAGCAAGCAGGGACCGGGGCCTAATAGACGGTCGGAGCCCTGCAAGAGGAGATAAAAAGCAGGTCTGCGAAGACGTAGGCAGACACTCCAGGGAGGCACACCACGGGACACTAAAAGAGTGTTATGCACCAACGTGATGGTGGAGATTTGGAGGATCGATCAGAGGCTCACAGTGTGCGACCGGCAGGGGCTTATTTGCGTGTCCACCCTTGCCTAGGTGACAGGTCTACCACTGAAGAAAGGTCGTGACTGGTATGATCACAGTCGGTCACCGCAACAGGAAGACAACGGAAAGATCCACGGCAACGGTATCACCTCTCTCTCTCTCTCTCTCTCTCTCACTCTCTCTCTCTCTCTCTCTCTCTCTCTCTCTCTCTCTCTCTCTCTCTCTCTCTCTCTCTCTGCCTCTCTCTCTCACTCTCCCTCTCACGCTCTTGCACTCGTTCTCTCTCAAACGTTACACCCGAACTACCTCGACCTAAACTGAACTGAACTGATTACTGTGTCTACACTCCTGTATATATCATTGCTAACATGTTTCATATATTTGCACTTTTACAGTACTGTATTAGTTAGCTTACTAATAAACACTGTTAGTTACAGTAATACCAGACTCCAAAGTGTTTTCCATTTCGGTCACGGTGTAAGTTGCAAATCGGGGGTTCGTCCGGGACAAAATTAACTGAAGGACAATAGTAGTGTTTAATCTCCTTGTTCCACTTTTTTTCCTTGCTGATCTTCGTCTTCAGCTCTAGATCATTAGATAAGGAGGGGGAGTGGTAGTTGGTAGTGGTGGGAGTGATGGTCCGGAGTTTCTACGAGAATACCCGTGGTAGGTTACCTGTGCTACATTATGTAGTCTGTGCACAAATCGGCCATTACGTGCCGGTTGTGGGGGAAAGGAACTTGCATGTTGCATTTGCATTCGTTTGTTCTGTAGCAGGGTCTAACTCTACACAGTCAGATAATAATAGATAAGTCAGTGTGACGAGCCTTCCGCTCTCTCTCTCTCTCTCAATCCAACTCTCTCTCCAGCCAACGTTACACCAGCAGCTGCGTCGACCTGAACTGAACTGAACTGAAGTCTTCACCATCGTAAGACTATCCATTTACCCCTAGACTTTGAAACCGCTTGATTTTCATTACTGTGTCTACACTTCTGTATATATCATTGCTAACCTGTTTCATATATTTGCACTTTTACAGTACTGTATTAGTTAGCTTACTAATAAACACAGTTAGTTACAGTAATACCAGACTCCAAAGTGTTTTCCATTTCTGCAGGTTCGGTAACCCGGTCACGGCGTAAGTTGCAAATCGGGGGTTCGTCCGGGACAAAATTAACTGAAGGACAATAGTAGTGTTTAATCTCCTTGTTCTACTTTTTTTCCTTGCTGATCTTCGTATCAGCTCTAGATCATTAGATAAGGTGGGGGAGTGGTAGTTGGTAGTGGTAGGAGTGATGGTCCGGAGTTTCTACGAGAATACCCGTGGTAGGTTACCTGTGCTACATTATGTAGTCTATGCACAAATCGGCCATTACGTGCCGGTTGTGGGTGAAAGGAACTTGCATGTTGCATTTGCATACGTTTGTTCTGTAGCAGGGTCTAACTCTACACAGTCAGATAATAATAGATAAGTCAGTGTGACGAGCCTTCCTCTCTCTCTCTCTCTCTCTCTCTCTCTCTCTCTCTCTCTCTCTCTCTCTCTCTCTCTCTCTCAATCCAACTCTCTCTCCAGCCAACGTTACACCAGCAGCTGCGTCGACCTGAACTGAACTGAACTGAAGTCTTCACCATCGTAAGACTATTCATTTACCCCTAGACTTTGAAACCGCTTGATTTTTATTACTGTGTCTACACTTCTGTATATATCATGGCTAAACTGTTTCATATATTTGCACTTTTATAGTAGTGTATTAGTTAGTTTACTAATAAACACTGTTAGTTACAGTAATACCAGACTCCAAAGTGTATTCCATTTCTGCTGGTTCGGTAACCCGGTCACGGCGTACGTTACAAATCGGGGGCTCGTCCGGGACAAAATAATCTTTAGGACAATAGTAGTGTTTAATCTCCTTGTTCCACTTTTTTTCCTTGCTGATCTTCGTCTTCAACTCTAGATCATTAGGTAAGGTGGGGAAGGGGTAGTTTATAGTGGTGGGAGTGATGGTCCGGAGTTTCTACGAGAATACTCGTGGTAGGTTACCGTGCTACATTTTGTAGTCTGTGTAGAAATCGGCCATTACGTGCCGGTTGTGGGGGAACGGAACTTGCATGTTGCCTTTCCATTCGTTTGTTCTGTAGCAGGGTCTAACACTACCCAGACAGATAATAATAGGTAAGTCAGTGTGACGAGCCTTCCGCTCCCTCTGTCTCAATCCAACTCTCTCTCCAGCCAACGTTACACCAGCAGCTGCGTCGACCTGAACTGAACTGAAGTCTTCACCATCGTAAGACTATCCATTTACCCCTAGACTTTGAAACCGCATGGTTTTGATTACTGTGTCTGCACTTCTGTATATATCATTGCTAACCTGTTTCATAAATTTGCACTTTTACAGTACTGTATTTGTTAATTTACTAATAAACACTGTTAGTTACAGTAATACCAGACTCTAAAGTGTATTACATTTCTGCTGGTTCGGTAACCCGGTCACGGTGTACGTGACACTACACTGGGTCTAACACTACACAGTCTGCTAATAATGGATGTCAGAAATACGAAATTGTTGTAATTACTCCCTCACAGTTCTACAGCTGTTGTAATTGAACCTGACATACGGTCAAAACAACCCATTTTCACCTCTACCGATCATACCCCCCTACCCCCAAGATCACGGTGAACACGGTTTACACATCGATGTAAATAATAGCCTGTTTTTTCATCGTAGTTGGAGCTTGTACTAGGTATAATACTTACACCGCACTCAGGACCCTCTCAGCCCATTCTCAAGCCCTGATTCTATTCCGTAGGAATATAATAAATATTAAGATATAGGCTACAGAACCAATCCTCCTGCAAGTTTCCGATGATGGTGATATCAGCCAGGTCGGCATTGTTGTTCAAACCCAGCTAGCGAGCAGTGCCTGACTCTAGTCCGTCCCCCGTGAAGAAGTAGGGTCGCCAAAACTGAGGCCCTGCACGCAGTCGCAGAGATCCCAGGAGCCAACGGGGGTATGGGGTGAAAAATTCAAAATGAAATTCAATCAGAATGAAAATGTTTTACAAGGTAAAGCCTGCAAAGCCTCGTTAATCTTTCAGGAAGGGAGTGGGCAGCGGGAAAGACTGTCGGCTTGTTTCCCATGTCCGTGCAGAATTTACATAACATACATACACAACGATTTCCTTGCTAGCAAAAGTGACGCTTAATCGCCTTGTTCCTCATTTTTCTTGCTGACCTTCGCCCTCTTATTTGACCTTGCTGACGAGCACGGTTGTTAGTTGGGGGTCAGGTAGTTGGTAGTGGTGTGAATGGTGGTCCGAATGTTCTTGCAGAATAGTCCTGGCGAGTAACTGTGCTGCATTGTATAGACACTGCAGACATCGGCCATTCCCTGCTGGTCCTGGAGCAAGGGAAGGTGCATGTTGTAATTGAATTCGTTTGCTCTGCAGCAATGTCTCAAACTGCAGTGTCTGCTAATTATAGAAAACAGAATGGGAAGCTGTTGTCATCATTTCCTCATTTTTCAGCCGTTCAAAATTGAACCAGAAATACGGTCAGAGCAACTCAGTATCTCCTTTATAGAACATAGAACATAGAACAGTAAAGCACAGTGCAGGCCCTTCGGCCCACAATGTTCTGCCGACCATTAATCCTTACTCCCATATAAACCCCATCTTAAATTCCTCCAAATACCTGTATAATAGTCTCTTAAACTTCACTAGTGTAGCTGCTTCCATCACTGACTCAGGCAGTGCATTCCACGCAGCAAACACTCTCTGAGTAAAAAAACTTCCTCTAATATCCCCATTGAACTTCCCGCCCCTTACCTTAAAGCCACGTCCTCTTGTAGTGAGCAGTGGTGCCCTGGAGAAGAGGCGCTGGTTGTCCACTCCATCTGTTCCTCTTAATATTTTGTACACCTCTATCATGTCTCTATCAAGTCTCCTCCTCTTCGCCACAGAGTAAAGCCCTAGCTCACTTAATCTCTGATCATAATCCATACTCTCTAAACCAGGCAGCATCCTGGTAAACCCCCTCTCTACCCTTTCCAACGCTGCCGCATTATTTCTATAGCGAGGCGACCAGGACTGGACACAATTCTCCAAGCAACACACACACAAAATGCCGGTGGAGCGCAGCAGGCCAGGCAGCATCTATAGGGAGAAGCACATGTCGACGTTTCGGGCCGAGACCCTTCGTCAGGACTAAGGAAAGGGAGTAAGAGATGTAAGCGCTGTAATCAATACTGACAGTACGTCTATATTTTCCTGTGTCATTTCTGCTCAGACGGGTTATGTTCAGATTAGGTTTTTCAGAAAGCAGAGATATTCTCTCGGTCAGGTGTCTTCTAACCATCTCTTATCTGAATTGTGTCCTTAGCGTCACAGGTGAATACAACTTTATTGTTCTCTTCCTGAGAACTGTAAGAGTTGATGTTTCCATTGAAACGAGACACGGGCTCTGCAAGTCGAACTGATAGAGGAATGGAATTGCTCCTTCCCACTGCAGTCCGATCTTATCAGTTGGGCTCTGCAGACCAGGATACAATCGGGACCGACAGATTGGCCTGAATGGCAAATGACTTGGAGCTTATGAAAAGAGGTTCCCGGCTACAGTCGTACGGAATCATGGAGAAGACGCCTTTTATTTCGTTTGCCTCTTTTTCCTTGCCGGCATATTTTCATTTGATTTAAGATTGGTTCGTTCAGTATGCCCCGAGGCTGAATTTCAGTCACAAAGGGATCGATTCCTTCTCTTCGTGAAGTCACGCCCGCCCTGCTCGGAGGTCTGTACTCTGAGAAACAGATCGACGTCTCAAAACTTCAGGAGCTTCACTGCACAGTCGGCGGTGATTCCAAATGAAGCTGTCGGTGTAATACTTACAAGCATTGGGCACAGAATGTCCCTCTGTGACAGAGGCAGATAACCCGGCACGGTTCTCCATTATTTTAGCTTCAGACTTGAAATTCACCGGCAAGCAAAGGACATGGGAAGGCTCCGGGCAGAGGCGAGGCGAGGAGAGGCATGGCTGCGGGCAGAGGCGAGGCTAACCGAGGCAACGCACCAGGCAGAGGCAAGGCGAGGCAACGCTCCAGGCAGAGGCAAAGCGAGGCGAGGCAAGGCTCCGGGCAGAGGCAAGGCGAGGCGAGGCAACGCTCCAGGCAGAGGCAAGGCGAGGCGAGGCTCCAGGCAGAGGCAAAGCGAGGCGAGGCAAGGCTGCAGGAGGGACTTGAAGCGAAGGGATAAAGCCAGGGTGCTTGGCCAAGGGCTGAATCCTGAAGCTATTTATGAGGCCAGCGCAAACAAGAATTAGCTGCCTCAACAGAAGCTGGGGAAACGCGGAAAACCTGGAATAAGGAACATGGACCGGACCGTGAACAGGAATGGGAATTTCACGGACCGGATCATGACCGTGTCCTAAGGGCCTCTGGTATATCTGCTCCACCTTCCCCGTCCCTGACAACACAGCTTGCATTTCCTTTCTTGACGATTAAAGTAAACAGTATAGAATAGCGTGAAAGTTGCAAAATAAAATTGCTCGGATGTTGAATCGCTTGTTGGATGTGGAATGTTGACAGAAACCTTCACTTGCACAGCACTGTAATCGTTACTGACAGGCCGCTGTGTGTTATGGTAACTTTGTTCTCAACCTGACAAGTATAATTCTACGGTCAACGTTGATGACCGACTCGGTGGCGTAGTCCTGTCCTGTCTGCACATAACTTGTCCCATTGCGCCCTCTAGTGTCAGCTTCTGTAATCATTGTTTCTGTAATCAGTAATCCGGAAGGCAATTTGACGTAATGAGATACCTGCAAACTTACATTTCACTTGAAGGTAGATCTCAGCGCGGTCACAACTGAAATCGTTTATTTATATTTTCCTGTGTCGTTTCTGTGAAGATGGGTTATGTTCAGATGAGCTTTTTCTGAAGATTGAGACCTCCTGTCATTATCCTGGAAGGGTTTGTCATCATTTATCCATGTCCTTCTTTGAGGAATTCCCTTGTTCGTCACCAGTGACTTCAACCTTAACGTTATTTTCCACGGGACTTCAACTTCCACCCTGGGATGATTCCCGAAATCAGAACAGAATTTCCCAAACACAACGGATTCGATCGTGTAATTCTGTTCCATCCACAAATAGTAACGAAGCGGGTAAAAAAATGCATCTTCACAACAGAATGTTCACATTTCCCCGGGAATCTTAATTTTTTCATTAACAGTGTACAAAGTTGCAGAGATGGGGAAGGTTCTCGGGACCGGAGAGGGTTACAGAGACTGATGGGAACAGCAATGGAGGTGTTTACAGAGACAGGGTGGTTGTAGGGGACAGAAATGGGGAGATATGTAGTGCTTGCCGTGTGCTTCAGAAACAGGAAAGGGTAAAGGGGAGGGGAGGTTCGGATAGAGGGGTGTACGGTCTTGACGGATTTACAGACAGAGAGCAGTGAGACCCGGCAAGGACTGGGAGATCCTGTTGCCGAGGACCTAAGCTTCGATTGCCTGAAAAATCGGGACCTCCCAGTGGTCACCCATCAGGACGGGTTACCTGAAGAGATCTTTCCTTTCACCTCTCAACTGGATTTGACTGAATTTCATGACAACGGAGGCGCTGAAGATGTTGGAAATATCAAGAAAATATCAAGAAAAATACACACAGGCAGTCAGGCAGTCTCTGTGGAGAAGGAACGTTAAAGATTTCAAGTTGACATCCTCCGTCAGAACTGCTGGACGAATGTCTTCGTTCCCATGTCCTCCATCTTTAAAGATTAATTTAATATTTTAGTGCCGCTTTGTTGTTCCCCGCCTTCCCGTCCTGCATCGCAATGTCGACTGCTGCTTCTCCTTTCACAGATGCTGCCCGACCTGCTGGGTGTTTTCAGCGGTTTATGTTTCTACGCCTTAATCTTATGTTACTCATACCCCCGGCAAGATTGGTTCGCTCACTGTGTCCGGCGGCTGTATTTTATTCACAAAGGGGTAGCTTCCATAACTTAGTGAAGTCAGGTTTGCACTGCTCGGGGATCTGTATTCTGAGAAACGCATCTACTTCTCAAAACGTCAGGGATTTAACATTAAATATTATGCGCCTTGCTCTTAAAATAGTATTTTAAATATCCGGCAAATGACCTCGAAATAAATCCCTCCAGACCCTCCATGATACGATGCTCCATATTTACCACATACTTTCTTTTTCCTCTGGTGACCGACGTCGACAGAAGACCACAGCATGAAAATTGCAAAATTGCAAAATTAAATCACTTGGACGATTAAGCTGTCCATTGAAGTGGAATATCGGCAGAATATTTTTATTTACACGACAGGCTGATCTTTACGGAAAAGCCGCTGCGTTTCACCGTTACGTTGTTCTGAACCTGGCAAGTACAATTTCCACTGGTAAAGTTGACAACTGACTCGATGGTGTCACCCTGTCCTGTCTGCTGTCAGCTCCACTGCGCCATCTAGAGTCAGCATTGGGACCTGACTGGACATTGCAAGTTGATTTCAGTCTTGTGACAGTATCTGTGACAACCGGACCCTGCGGCTGAATCCCGATGTTGCCTGACCCATCTACAACAGAAATAGAGATTGTATGCTGTTTCTGTGATATTGAGTGTAAACTAACGTAATGATCTAACTGCGTACCTACAACATGTCAGTTCGGTCAGATGTCTTCTAATCATGTTTTATCTGCATTGAGCCCTTAGACTCTCAGGGGAATACAACTTTATCGTTGTTTTTTTCTGAGAGGGAAATAGTGATGTTTACATTGACACGAGACACGGGCTCTGCCATTAGAACTGAAGGAGGAATGGAATCTCTCCTTTCTACTGCAGTCCAACCACATCAGCTGGGCTCTGTAGACCAAGTTACTAAATGGTGTTTATGAAAAGGAGTTCCCGGCCACAATTCTACGGATTTATTTTGTCGGTCTCTTTTTTCACTGCTGGCTTAATTTAATTTGATTTGAATTTGGTTCATTCAGTATGTCCAGCAACTGAACTTCGTTCACAAACGGATCGATTCCTTAACTTCGTGAAGTCACGTCCGCCCTGCTCGGAGGTCTGTACTCTGAGAAACAGAACTGCTTCTCAAAACTTCAGCAGGTTCACTGCACAGTCGGTGGTGATTCCAAATAGAGCTGCGGGTGTCAAGAGAAGCAATGGGCAATCCTGTTTACAAGCACGGGTACAGAACGGCCTTCTATAACAGAGGCAGATAAACCGGCACGGTTCTACATTATTTTTATAAATAAAGAGTTAAAATGTTCTAACAAGAATGAGACATTATTCACTGTAGACTTAAATAAGCATCTAATTCAAATTGGTTTTGAAATAAACCTGGCTCTTTGACTTACAAATATGTCCCTTAAGGCCCTGTAGTATATCTGCTCCATCTTTCCCGTCCCTGACAACGCAGCTTCTTTCTTCTCTGACGATTAAAGTAGACAGAATAGAATAGCGTGAAAGTTTCAAAATAAAATTGCTCGGATGTTGAAGCGGTGGTTGGATGTGGAATATTGACCGAAACGTTCACTTGCCCGGCACTGTGATCTTAACAGAATGGCCGCTGTGTTTGATGGTTACTTTGTACTCAACCTGACAAGTATAATTTCTAGGGTCAACGTTGATTACCGACTCGGTGGCGTAGTCCTGTCCTGTCCATAACTTGTCCCATTGCGCCCTCTAGTGTCAGCATCCGTAATCATTGTTTCTGTAATCAGTAATCCGGAAGGCAATTTGACGTAATGAGCTACCTGCAAACTTACAGTTCACTTGAAGGTAGATAGATCTCAGCGCGGTCACAACTGAGATCATTGCTTACGGTACATTTATATTTTCCTGTGTCGTTTCTGTAAAGATGGGCTATGTTCAGATCAGCTTTTTCTGAAGATTGAGACCTCCTGTCATTATCCTGGATGGGTTTATCATCATTTATCCATGTTCTTCTTTGAGGAATTCCCTTGTTCGTCATAAGTGATTTCAACCAAAACGTTGTTTTCCATGGGACTTCAACTTCCACCCTGGGTAGATGATTCCTGAAATCAGAACAGAATTTCCCAAACACAACGGATTCAATTTTGCAATTCTGTCCCATCCACAAATAGTAACGAAGCTGGTAAGAAAAATGCATCTTCACAACAGAATGTTCACATCTCCCCGGGAATCTTAATTTATTAACAGTGTACACAGTTGCATAGATGGGGAAGGTTCTTGGGACCGGAGAGGGTTGCGGAGACTCTGATGGGAACAGCAATGGAGTTGTTTACAGAGACAGGGTGGTTGTAGGGGACAGAAATGGAGAGATGTGTAGTTCTTGCCGGATGCTTCAGAAACAGGGAAGGGTAAAGGGGAGGGGAGGTTCGGATAGAGGTGTGTACGGTGTTGACGGATTTACAGACAGAGAGCGCTGAGACCCGGCAAGGACTGGGAGACCCTGTTGCCGAGGACCTGAAAAATCGGGATCTCCCAGTGGTCACACATCAGGACGGGTAACCTGAAGAGATCTTTCCTTTCACCTCTCAACTGGATTTGACTGAATTTTATGACAACGCAGGTGCTGGGGTTGTTGGAAATATCAAGAGAAAGGGCTCCCCGGAATACACACAGGAGGTCGGGCAGCCCCTGTGGAGAAGGAACATTAAAGATTTCAAGTTGAAATCCGCCGTCAGAACAGCTGGACGAATGTCTTCATTCCCATGTCTCTCCAACTCCGGCGAAGGTTCATTTAACATTTTAGTGCCGCTTTGTTGTTCCCCGCCTTCCCGTCCTGCATCGCAATGTCGACTGCTGCTTCTCTTTTCACAGATGCTGCCCGATCTGCTGAGTTTTTTCAGCGGTTTATGCTTCTACGCCTTAATATGATGTTACTCTTACCCCCGGTAACTGGCCCCAAGATGGTTCGCTCACTGTGTCCGGCGGCTGTATTTTATTCACAAAGGGGTAGCTTCCTTAACTTAGTGAAGTCAGGCTTGCACTGCTCGGGGATCTGTATTCTGATAAACGCATCGACTTCTCAAAACGTCAGGAGTTTCACTCGACAATAGGTGGTGATGTCAAGTGAAGCTGATACTGTGAAGAGCGGCTTTGAGCGATCCTGATGACAAGCACCGGCCCGCGGTTACTGAGGCTGAAAACCCGACAGGGCAGTCCATAACTTTAACAGAAGAGTTCTACCCGCTCTTTAGTTCTGTATCCTCTGGGACACGAGTAATATTATTCGCCTTACACTTAAATGAATATTTTAAATTTCCGGCAAATTGACATCGAAATAAATCCCTCCAGACCCTCTGTGATATCTGGAACTCTGCTCCATATTCCATTTTATCCCTCTGGTGACCGACGTCGACAGAAGAGCATAGCA
Organism: Hypanus sabinus; assembly: GCF_030144855.1. Lineage (NCBI taxonomy): Eukaryota > Metazoa > Chordata > Chondrichthyes > Myliobatiformes > Dasyatidae > Hypanus > Hypanus sabinus. The sequence goes on from NW_026779429.1 coordinate 71,530, forward strand.
TGAAAATTGCTAAATTGTGAAATGAAATTACTTGGACGTTTAAGCGGTCCATTGAAGTGGAATATGGGCAGAAACTTTTATTTACGCGACAAACTGATCTTTACAGAAAAGCCGCTGCGTTTCACCGTTACGTCGTTCTGAACCTGGCAAGTACAATTTCCACTGGCAACGTTGACAACTGACTCGATGGTGTCGCCCTGTCCTGTCTGCTGTCAGCTCCACCGCGCCATCTAGAGTCAGTATTGGGAACGGACTGGACAGAACAAGTTAATTTCAGACTTGTTACAGTATCTGTGACAACCGGACCCTGCGGCTAAATCCCCAAGTTGCCTGACCCATCTACAACAGAAATAGAGATTGTATGCTGTTTCTGTGATCGGTGATATTGAGTGTAAACTAACGTAATGATCCAACTGCGTACATACAAGATATCAGTTCGGTCAGATGTATTCTAATCATGCTCTATCTGAATTGAGCCCTTAGCGTCACAGGGGAAAACAACTTTATCATTGTTTTTTCTAAGAGTGCAGTAGTTGATGTTTACATTGACACGAGACACGGGCTCGTGAAGAGGAGGGCGCAGCGTCAGTTCCTCCAGGTCATGGAGAGGGCATGTGATTTACTTTTTTTTCGATGGCGAAGGCTCTGCTCCTGCATTGTACAGCTCTATGTGTGATAGTAAATTGTTTTCATCGAAGGAAGAGTCACGAACAAAGCGACGTAATCATCACATAAATGTTCGGACTTCGAGAAATCAGAGGTCCATCAGCCAGTAATCATCAGAGGATCAGAGGTGGAGGGGTCAGTAACTTTAAATTTCTGGTTGCTACTCTCTCATCAGACCAGGCCTGGAACCACAGTAGAGATGTAATTGCGTGGAAAACACGAGAACTGTTTTAATTCCTCGCCTGACGAGATCCGGCATGTCATGAAATACCTCGGACAACCTCTGTGGATGTGTTGCGGGAAGTGCACTGAGAGTCTGCAGTCAGAGATCGTGTGGGAAGACCAATGTCTCCGAGCGGCAAATCACCCAGCAGGTGGCGCAGTCGTTCCAGCACGTCACGGGCACAACCCTCCAAACCACTGAGCAGATCCACGTGAAACGCGTCGGAGAAAAGCATCATACACCATCACAAAGATCCTCACGACCCGGTGTGTGCACTTTTCCCGCTGCTGCCATGAGGTAGAAGGTAACGCTGCCTCGGGACTGGCAGCACCGGAATCAAGAACAGTCGCTGACCCTCAACCATCAGACTCTTCACCGAAAGGAGATTACCACGCTGATTTAAGGACCCTGTTATCCTGTTATCTCGCAGTCGTGATTTCTTGTTATTATTTATATCTGCATTTGCACAGTTATATTGATTCTGTTTACAGTTACAGTTTTATAGATTTGCTGATATGCCCACAGTAAAAGAATCTGAGGGTGCTTGTGGTGACGTGTATGTATGTACACTGATGATATATTTTACTTTGACTGTGATTTACTTGCTAAGTTGAACTATAATCCTTCAGCTGTCACGTGACAGTCAGACCCCCGTCTCTAGGTTAATAACTCGGGTGTCATTTGCCTATTGAAATACTGTCCAAAATACAGACCCGACCTGTCCTTCCTCTCGCTGTGGTGGACTTTACCTGTGCGGATTGGGGAGACAATCGTCTCTATTCCCCGGGCGAACGTCGCGGCAGAATAAACAAACAGACAGATAGACGAAGCACATAAATGAGTAAATTGATGACAGAAATGAAAGAACGAATAATTAAATTAATCCAGGAGATTATACACCAGTGAGCCTTACCTCAGCGGTGGGAAGGAGATCGCGAGAGGCAGGATTTATGGTCATTTGCGAGCAAGCTTTTTCCACTGAGGCTCGGGGAGAGAAAAACCAGAGGACATGAGTTAAGGGTGAAGGGGGAAAGTTTAAAGCCAACATCGGGGCGGGGCTTCTTCACACAGAAAGTGGTGGGAGTGTGGAATGAGCTGCCAGCTGAAGTGGTAAATGTGGTATCACTTCTAACACTTAAGAAAATCTTGGACAGGTACATAGATGAAAGGTGGATGGAGGGATATGGTCAAGTTGCAGGTCAGTGGGACTGGGTGGAAAAATGGTTCGGCACAGCCAAGAAGTGCGGAAGGGCCTGTTTCTGTGCTGTAATGATCTTCTCTAAATTCACGGCTGAAGAATATGCGTGCTGTCCGCCCGTCCCTTAGATTCTGTGGGTAACACAGGAGATTAGCGAACGACTGATCCAGTGGAAACCACGCCTCAGCGCCCTCAGGATGATCCCCAGCCTGGTGGTTTCAACCGGATACGGCGGGACCTGCTCGGAGCCATGGTATCAACAAGAGGAACACGTATAGTCACCATACCAGGCATTTGGTCCACGGGTACAATTGGGCAAAGAATGAAGGTCCTGGACACTCGCCGAACTACTTGACGCTCGGGCGCGATGCGAGGTTGCCTGTAGATCTCTGTTTTAGGACTGGCAGTGAGAGACATCGCACAGAAGACCTTCATTATTGACTTGGCTAATCTGAGGAGGATCTGCTGAAGGCCCGTGAACTGGAAGCTGTCTCTTCTATTAAGTAGTCAAGGAAGCAAGAGAGATAGGATCAACAGATTAGATTCGCCCAACTGAGGCCTGGAGGATGCGTCGTAACAAGGCGTTTGGTGCTCTCAGCGAGGATTAAATTGGCTAAATCGTTTTGGTGAACACCTACGCTCTGTCCGCCAGAGAAAGCTGGATGTCCCAGTGGCCACACATTTTAATTCCACGTCCCATTCCCATTCTGATATGTCTATCCATGGCCTCCTCTACTGTCAAGATGAAACCACACTCAGGCTGGGGAAACAACACCCTATATACTGGCTGTATACCCTCCAACCTGATGGCATTAACATTGACTTCTCTAACTTCCGTTAATGCCCCTCCTCCCCTTCCTACCGCATCCCTGATATACTTAGTTTTCTCCCCTCTGTTCCTTTTTTTCTCTCTCTTTCTGCCCATCACTCTTCCTGTTCTCCATCTCCCTCTGGTGCTCCCCTCTTTCTCCCTTTCTTTCTTTCTCCCGAGGCCTCCCGTCCCATGCTCCTTTCCCTTCTCCAGCTCTATATCCCTTTCGCCAATCACCTTTCCGGCTCTCAACTTCACCCCACCCCCTCCTGTCTTCTCCTATCAGTTCGCATTCCCCTCCCCCCCTTACTTTCACATCCCTTACTATCTGACCTTTCAGTTAGTCCTGACGAAGGATCTCGGCCCGAAACGTCTGCTGCCTGGCCTGCTGTGTTCCATCAGCGCTTTGTGTGTGTTGCCTGAATTTCCAGCATCTGCAGATTTCCTGGTGTTTGCGGATTGAATTGGCTGACCGTTCGGTGGCGACGCCTTTCGGACTGGAGGGTCTGATGCCAGCTTGGCCAGTTTGCCGGGTGAAGGCTGAAGACGGGAAGACACATCCAGCTTCCGGAAAATGTCAGCTCCAACTTTGTGCACATTTTTATTTTCTTGATTATAATGGGCAATAATATTTAATTTTTATCCCTTCCTTCTCCTCCTGAACCACTGTTTGATTAAGTCGGCTTTCATAAATAAACCTTTCCTATTGTATAGGACGATCGGTGATATCTTGAGGACGGGAAATTGCAAGAGGGCAGCATTTCCACAGTCTTCGCTCAGATTGGGGTGAGGGTGGACAATATATCCCGGGTCTCTCTGTTTGGTGAGAAACAAGTCATATCACGGCTAGAGGTGCGGAGTTCGAGAAAAATAGTTTTCTCACCGCTGTGTTGATTGGCCTGTTAACGAGGGGCTAAACAGCGGTGTTTCTGGATGCGCCCGGTAAAATGGGGTTCCACTCATGTGTCTGTACGTGCAGTGTCTTGAATTTTCTGACCTCACCTCCACTGAAATCGTGCAAAATAAATTCCTCGGTCGCAAACGTGATCTCTCTGATCCACTGTTCTGTCAGATACAAACTCACACGTGAACCTTCTCAGTCCTCCCAAGGGAGGTGTGGGACATCTTCACTGAGGCATCCTGATTTCTGCTTCGTTCCAGGATGCTGAGGTCAGCTCTGGAGCATCTCATGGTGGCTGTTTGTCTTTGGTACATTAAGTCAGGTTTAACAGAAGCGAGTTTCTCTTCCCTGCTCTATTTGCATTACACTGATGGAAGACTATGAGGTTATGCACAGCTCCAATGACATGTTGACGTCTGCTGACGACACCACCGATGGTGACGAATCAGGAGGGGCTACCTGCACACAGATTTACTTGCTCCTTCTCTTTCAAGGACGTTTATCAAAGTCCACGTTTGTCGCCAGATACAACCCCGGGGATAATTTTCTTGTGGCATCCTTAGTAAATCCATGGCTTAATAACCGTATTAGAATCAGGGAGACGGCAAATCTACTGCGTGTTACAGCAGGTTGCAAACGACAGCACATTGTAGGAATGAAACATACAGAAAGAATGACAAATGAACAAATAAGCAGCGATGGGGTGTGGGATATCAAGCATTAACTTTGGACAACATCGAGGTCGATGGGTCTATGCAGATGGGCAGAAGCTCCTGTTTGTGTGTTGAGGGGCGTTTCGACTTTGTGCCTCCGTGATGGCGAAGTTTGTGCCGTTAATGGATGTGATTGTGCCGACAATCCTCTGCAGCCTCTGCCCATGCTGTACACCACCCCGTGTCATTTCTGACATGCCAAGTCTCTTCACACTCTTAATAAGCTGCCGCCGCTGATGTGCCTTTCTTTGCGAATGTATCAGTATGTCAGGCCAAGCGGAGATCTTCCACGAAGTTCCGCGCCGAAGATCTTAAAGCTGCTCGCCATTTGCACCACTTCAATGTGGACGTGTGTATATTCTCCCGATTTCTCTTTCGTGAAGTCGACAATCAACTCCTTCGTCGTGTTGTCTCTGTGTGCAAAATTGTCGTGGCGGCGCCACTCAGCCAGTCTGCCTATCTGGTTGGAAAGTAGTTTTCAGGTAAAAGTCACGTGAGCTGGTAGAGGAGGAAAGAAGAGGAGCGAGGACTGAAGGGCCTTCTACATCTTCCGTGTTTCAGGCTCGTTCATTCTCCCCGACACGTTCTCGCTCGGCCATCCATTCAGCTCCGCCTTTTCCGATGACGGGCTGCAGTGATCCGGCCCGGGGACCAGGAAGTGCGGCTCGGTCTCCGAGTGTGACAGAGACAGGCGCTGCTCTCTCGGAATGGCGGGACTGTCCTTCTCGGCTTTTGTTCTTTGTCTCTTCATTCCTGCGGGCGAGGGTCTCTCTCTCACAGACCGGTAGTGTTCAGAGAACCGACAGAGCGGCGGGTGGTTGCTGTAGAAAATAGATTACGAGAGAAGTTACAGCTTAAATATCGATTCTTATTGTTCTGTGTAAGTATCTGTGTAGCCCCGCCCCGAGTCTCTCCGCCTCTGTGGCTTTTCCCTGATACGGTTTTCCCTTCCTCAGGTCAGTCTCAGAACTTTACCATCCACGTGGAGCACAGCCGGATAAATGTCCCCGAGGGGGGTGATGCGTTCTTTTCCGTGCGGCCGTCGGCCGGGCTCAGCAGAGTGATCTGGTTTGTTAAGGATGAAATAATCGCCCACTGGAACAATCAGAACGTGACCAAAGAATTCACTTCTCGGGCTGAGTTATTCGCCTCCAACGGGTCGCTTCTGCTGAAGTCGGTGAACAGCACGGACAGTGGGGAATACCGTGTGGACATGCTTCCAACCAGCGGCTCCGAGACCTCAGCATTCGTCACTCTGCATGTCCTCGGTAAGTGAGATTTCGCCGTATTCAGTCACGTATTCCCGGAAGATTACTTTCATTTTATTCCTGTGGTGAAAGAATACAATTTCACCTTTACTGTTTGTTCGTTGCGAAATAGAAACGATATCGACTAAACAAGACAGAGCCACAGGTTCCAGCCTCCAGTGACACTTAACAGTCCCCCTAGTAGGTCTGGTCGCCACTATGCCCTGCGTGGCTACTCCGTTTGTAAACAGAATCTGTGTTTACTGCAGTAAGTTACACCTGGTTCAACGTTCTTTGTCCACTCTCTATTTTATCGTGGCTGCTGTTCCGAGGAGCCGGTGAAATTCTATTGTCATTGAGAGGCCAAAGGAGGGAACTCCAGTGCCGAGACAATATTTGTCCGCGGTGAGATTTTCAACCTCATTCCACAGTAGATTCAGAATCAGAATCAAGTTTATCATCACCGGCACGTGTGGTGAAATTTGTTAACTTAGCAGCAGCGGTTCAATGCAATACGTAATACAGAAATAGAAGAAGAGGAAAAAAATACTGCTACTACTACTACTAATAATAATCATAATAATATTAATAATAATGAACTATAATCCTTCAGCTGTCACGTGACAGTCAGACCCGGTCTCTGAGTCCGTAACTCGGGTGTCATTTGCCTATTGAAATACTGTCCAAAATACAGACCCGACCTGTCCTTCCTCTCGCTGTGGTGGACTTTACCTGTGCGGATTGGGGAGACAATCGTCTCTATTCTCCGGGCGAAGACGAAGCACGAAAATGAGTAAATTGATGACAGAAATGAATGAACGAATAATTAAATTAATCCAGGAGATTATACACCAGTGAGCCTTACCTCAGCGGTGGGAAGGATGTTGGAGAAGATCGCGAGAGGCAGGATTTATGGTCGTTTGCGAGCAGGCTTTTTCCACTGAGGCTCGGGGAGAAGGAATGCAGGGGACATGGGTTATGGGTGAATGGGAAAAGTTTAAAGGGAACATGGGGGGCGGGTTCTTCACACAGAGAGTGGTGGGAGTGTGGAATGAGCTGCCAGATGAAGTGGGAAATGTGGGCTCACTTTTAGCATTTAAGAAAATCTTGGATAGGTACATAGATGAGAGTGGTTTTGAGGGAAATGGTCCAGGTGCAGGTCAGTGGGAAAAGGCAGACGAACGGCTCGGCACAGCCAAGAAGGGAGGAAGGCCCAGACCGAGCAATTCATTCTAAGACAGTGGCAGATGTTTGCGAAATAGTTCACAACAATTGATCATTTGTTGAAGAAAATATTGTTTCTGTTCAACACTGACGCTTATGACTCAAGGGTCCAATTATCTGACCCGAGGACCAGGAAGTGTGGCTCAGTCCCCAGATATAACAGACACAGGCGCTGCTCCCTCGGAGCATATCCCGGACGGTAGTAATGAAACAAGAGCATATCCCGCATGGTAGTAATGTGACCAGAGCATATTCCTGGTGGTAGTAATTGGACAAAAGCATATCCGGATGGTAGTAATGAGACAAGAGCATATCCCGGATGGTAGTAATGAGACAAGAGCATATCCCGGATGGTAGTAATGAGACAAGAGCTTATCCCGGATGGTAGTAATGAGACAAGAGCATATCCCGGATGGTAGTAATGAGACAAGAGCATATCCCGGATGGTAGTAATGAGACAAGAGCATATCCCGGATGGTAGTAATGAGACAAGAGCTTATCCCGGATGCTAGTAATGAGACAAGAGCATATTCCTGGTGGTAGTAATTGGACAAAAGCATATTCCGGATGGTAGTAATCAGACAAGAGCATATCCAGGATGGTAATAATGAGACAAGAGCATATCCCGGATGGTAGTAATGAGACAAGAGCATATCCCGGATGGTAGTAATGAGACAAGAGCATATCCCGGATGGTAGTAATGAGACAAGAGCATATCCCGGATGGTAGTAATTAGAAGAGACCATGTCACGGATGGTAGTAATGAGACAAGAGCATATCCCGGATGTTAGTAATGAGACAAGAGCATATTCCGGATGGTAGTAATGAGACAAGAGCATATTCCGGATGGTAGTAATGAGACAAGAGCATATTCCGAATGGTAGTAATAAGACGAGAGCATGTCCCGCCTGCTAGTAATTAGAAGAGACCATGTCACGGATGGTAGTAATCAGACAAGAGCATATTCCCAATGGTAGTAATGAGACGAGACCAGGTCACGGAAGGTCGCGGCCCTTATTTCTGGACCTTTTATTGTTGAGTGACCACCTTTTCAAGATGTCTTGGATTATGGTGAGGCTTGTACGGTGATGGATGTGACTGTGTACCCAGCCCTCTGCAATCTTTGCCGATCCTGGGCATTGGAGCGTGCTGATCAGAGGGCAATGGGAACAGTCAGAGTCAGAGTGCTCCCCACCTTGCATATTTCCCGGTCTTTGGTGTCAAACCAATACCAAGTCTCTTCAATGACGTAACAGGATAAAATCGCTGACGTGACTTTCTTTGTGAAGGTAAAAATATGTGCAGCCAAACAGAGATACCCTAAGAAAGAGCTTAAAGCTGCTCACCCTTACCTCCGCTGACCCTTCAATGAGAACTGGTGAGTGTTCTCCCGACTGCCCCTTCCTGAGGTTACAATCTATTCCTTGGTCTCGCTGACTTTGTGTGCAAACTCAAATGCGATGACATCACCCGACCAGTCCATCAATCTCGCAGGAAAACAGTTTTGAGAAAAATGCTACGTGAGCTGATAGAGAACGGCAGAAGAATATCAAGGGCCGAATAGCCCCCTGTTTCCGCAGTGTTTTATGTGCGTTCAGTGTCCGCCTTCTCGCTGTGCGATCCATTCAGCTCCGGGTTTTCAGATAAGAGACTCCCGAGGACTGCAATAGTGACCGGGAGATGTGGCTCACTCGCCCAGGGTAACAGAGACAGTCTCAGCTCTCTCGGGATCGCGTGCATGACGTTCACTTTACTCTCTCTCTCTCTTTCTCTTCATGTCGGTGGGTGAGAGAAACTCTCTTCGAGACCATTATCGGATTCCACACAACAGCAGATAGTTGTAGAACAGCACACAGGGTTTGATCCAGATGTTCAGCACAGATTCTCTGATCCAATCAGCGCTGCCGCTTGTGACGTCAGAATCCAGATATCGGTGATCACGTCGGACAGTGGGGTATACCGTGTGAGTATGGTTCCAGCTAATGGCTCACAAACCTCAGCGACCATCTCTCCATCTGTATGTCCTTGGTAAGTGAGACAGAGTTATACAGAGTTCTGCCATCTCCGACTATAACATTCATTTCATTCCCGTTGTTATAGAATACAATCTAACCCTTACTGTTCGTTGCTGAACGACGGATTCTTTCCGAATGAAAAACTAGACCGAGTGAACAACACAGTTCCGCATTAGATTTAGTTTGAAGTCCATCTCGGACAGGCCTCGGCGATGATTGGTGACTGTGGACGCAGCACCTGGCCTCCAGTGAACCCGGCCAGTCCCACTTTCCGGACTGCTCAACTCTCACTCATACTCAGTAAAGTTGTAGATTAGTAACTTTAACAGGATTAATGGAAAACCCACGAGAGTGGACAAGACAACACACTGCGCAGATACAAAGAGTAATAAGTAATGGGAACATGAAATATCAAGATAAAGTTTCCTTAAAGAGAGATCATTGGTTGTGGGAACCAACTGAGTGTTGTTATCCGCTTTGTTCAAGAGCCTGATGGCTGAAGGATTATAACTATCCTCCAGCTCGATGGGGCCAGTCTTGAGGTTCTTGTACCTTCCACCTGATGGCAGCATCGCGGGAGGCTCAAGTCCTGGGTGGTGAGGGAGTCTGATAATGGATGAAAACGCGTCATGCAGATGCACTCAATGGTTTTTGAAAAAACGTAGAACCATTAAAAAACCTACAGGACTATGCAAAGCTGTGCCGAGAATGTCCCTGCCAGAGAAGTTACCTATTGTTTCAAATAGCCCTCTATTCTTTATAGAGGGCTTTACCCATGGTGGACAGGGTTGAATCCACTAATTTTTGCCGGATTTTCCATTCAAAGGCATCGACTTTCCTCATTCCAGGCCGTGAGGTAGAAGGTCAATACTCTCACCATTACACATCCGTTGACGTTTGTCAATGTTTTAGACGTCAGGACGAATCTCCGCAGACTCCTAAGGAAGTGGGGGCGCTGCCACGCCATCGTAGCTATTGCACTTACGTGCTGGGTCCAAGACCAGCGCGTACTACAAGCAGTTAGAATGCTCCCAACGGCACAACTTTAGAAATTTGGGAGTATTTCCAGTAGCAAATCAAGTTCCCTCAATCTCCTTATGAAAAATTGCCTTCACGGCCATTGCATCAATATGTTGGGCCCGGGATAGATTCTCAGAAAGGTTGACAACCAGCATATTTCGACTGCTCCCAATCCGTGTGCATCCAGTGTGGATTGTCTGCGAGGAAGCGACGTTATTCCCGATCCACAGAGGCTGCCGTCTTTCGGTGAGGAAGTCAAGGATCCAGATGCAGGGGAGGATACAGCCACCCAGGGTTGGGAGCGAATCAATGGGAATTGAGAACAATGTTTCTGTTGAGTGGTGAACTTCAGTCAATGATCAACAGCCTGCCATTGGTTTCAATATTGGCCAGTTGGCCCAAGGCCCAGTGCAAAGCGAGTGGGACTGTATCTGTTGTAGATCCGCTGTTGTGAAAAGCAAATTGCAGCGGGTAGCATTCTAGTCATGACCAACTGATCACAGTATTGGAAATTGATCCTGGTGTTTGGTATTGGGAAATGAACCTGGTGTTTGGTATTGGGAAATGAACCTGGTGTTTGGTATTGGGAATTGAACCTGATGTTTGGAATTGGAAATTGAACCTGAAGTTTGGTATTGGGAAATGAACCTGGTGTTTGTTATTGGGAATAGAACCTGGTGTTTGGTATTCGGAATTGAACCTGGTGTTTGGTATTGGGAAATGAACCTGGTGTTTGTTATTGGGAATTGAACCTGATGTTTGGAATTGGAAATTGAACCTGATGTTTGGAATTGGAGATTGAACCTAGTGTTTGGTATTGGGAGTTGAACCTGGTGTTTGGTATTGGGAATTGAACCTGGTGTTTGTTATTGGGAAATGAACCTGGTGTTTGTTATTGGGAATTGAACCTGGTGCTTGTTATTGGGAATAGAACCTGGTGTTTGGTATTGGGAATTGAACCTGGTGTTTGTTATTGGGAATTGAACCTGGTGTTTGTTATTGGGAAATGAACCTGGTGTTTGTTATTGGGAATTGAACCTGGTGCTTGTTATTGGGAATAGAACCTGGTGTTTGGTATTGGGAATTGAACCTGGTGTTTGTTATTGGGAATAGAACCTGGAGTTTGGTATTGGGAATTGAACCTGGTGTTTGTTATTGGGAATAAAAACTGGTGTTTGTTATTGGGAAATGAACCTGGTGTTTGTTATTGGGAAATGAACCTGGTGTTTGGTATTGGGAATTGAACCTGGTGTTTGTTATTGGGAATAGAACCTGATGTTTGGTATTGGGAAATGAACCTGGTGTTTGGTATAGGGAATTGAACCTGGTGTTTGTTATTGGGAAATGAACCTGGTGTTTGGTATTGGGAATTGAACCTGGTGTTTGGTATTGGGAATTGAACCTGGTGTTTGGTATTGGGAATAGAACCTGGTGTTTGGTATTGGGAATTGAACCTGGTGTTTGTTATTGGGAATAGAACCTGAAGTTTGGTATTGGGAATAGAACCTGGTTTTGGTATTGGGAATAGAACCTGGTGTTTGTTATTGGGAATTGAACCTGGTGTTTGTTATTGGGAATAGAACCTGGTGTTTGGTATTGGGAATTGTACCTGGTGTTTGTTATTGGGAATAGAAACTGGCGTTTGGTATTGGGAAATGAACCTGGTGTTTGGTATTGGGAATAGAACCTGGTGTTTGGTATTGGGAATTGAACCTGGTGTTTGTTATTGGGAATAGAAACTGGCGTTTGGTATTGGGAATTGAACCTGGTGTTTGTTATTGGGAATTGAACCTGGTGTTTGGTATTGGGAATTGAACCTGGTGTTTGGTATTGGGAATTGAACCTGGTGTTTGGTGTTGGGAATAGAACCTCATCAGCTGTTACATCTCTCAGTGGGAGAGCATTTTGGAAACAGTGATCATCATTCCATCTCCTTCACAATAGCATTGGAGAGAGATAGGAACAGACATGTTAGCGAAGCGTTTACATGGAGTAAGGGGAACGATGAGGCCGTCAGGCAAGAACTTGGAGGCTTAAATTGGGAACAGATTGTTCTCAGGGAAAGGGACGGAAGAAATGTGGCGAATGTTCAGCGGATGTTTGTGTGGAGTTCTGCAAGGTTCTTTCCAATAAGACAGAGATGTTATGGGAGGGTACAGGAACCGTGGTGTTCAAAGGCTGTAGTGAATCTAGTTGAACGGAAAGATGAGGTATATAACACAGGATATAAATTGTTAATCAGTTTCCAGGGCAGAGAAGGCAACACTACGGGGCCTTTGTTAAGATGAAAGGGGTTTCATTTCAAGCGGTGGCGACAAGCAAAGATCTCACACAGAGCTTGATGCTGATGTCGAAAGATCAGCCGGAGGGATTGGGAGATGCGGACGTAATCGGGTTGTTTAAAATCGATTTGGTCAATTGCGATGAAACAAGAGCGAGTAAATGCTACCACCTCAGGCAGAATATTCGGTGGGATAAACCAGTTGGGGCAAAGGTCCTGATTCAGCTTTGTGTGACTCTAACTGTTAGTGTCTTTGCTGAACCAACCGTTAATTAGTACACTATGCTCGTTGAGATCAGAGGCAGAGATGTTGAAACACCAGCTCGCAGACCGTTGCCTTTTTGACCGTAATAAGCTGATTCTGTTTCCGAAATTGCTCAACATACATCCTGAACATGTCCTCTTTTCGGAAGGCAAGAACACGTTGACTGGAAGTGTGCATCAGAGGTGGATTGAATTGCAACAGTCGGTTGCTAAGATACAAACCGCAGTTTCGTGAGGGTTTGACTTCCTTCACAGGAGGCGGCGGAAGTCTGGAGCGCGTTGATCAGAGGAGTACTGATCCGACCATGGATTCAAAACTCTCATCACTGTCAACTCCAACGCCAGTTACAGACCAACAAGAGGTGTGCGTGAGGGGCCCTTGCTGTTCCAATGTACTTCCGTGTTTCCCCGTTGGAAACTCTGCAAGCATCAACACCAGTGTGATTCAAGGACACAACAGAAATGGAGAGCGTTGCCCAACAGTTAACAGAACTGAAGATATGAAACTGAGCTGCAAGATTTCCTCTTGTGAAAGAAACGGGGACAGCTGGCCCCGTAACTTCTCAATCAGGATGCGGGAATGACAGTGTTAAATGCCGAGCTGCAGCCCATGAACTGCGTCCTGTCATTTGTGTGCGCATTGACCAGGTGATATTAGGTCATCTGGCACCTAAGCACAGGGTAGTGATTGGGGGAGATTTTAATTTTCCACACATAGACTGGGGAGCCCACACTGTAAAAGGGATGGATGGTTTGGAATTTGTAAAATGTGTGCAGGATGTTTTATTTTGCAGCAATACATAGAGGTACCATCTAGAGAAGGGGGTGTGTTGGATCTCCTGTTTGTGAATGAGAAAGGCCAGGTGACGGAGGTATGTGTTGTGGAGCACTTCGGGTCCAGTGATCACAATGCTATTAGTTTCAATATAATTGTGGAGATGGATAAGACTGGACCCAGGGTTGAGATTTTCGATTCGTGAACGGCTAACTTTGAGGAGATGGGAAAGGATTTAGAAGGAGTGGATTGGGACAATTTGTTTTATGGGAAGGATATAATAGAGAAATGGAGGTCATTTAAAGGTGAAATTCTGAGTGTACAGAATCTTTATTTTCTTGTTAGGTTGAAAGGAAAGGTTAAAAGTTTGAGAGTACCATGGCTTTCGAGGGATATTGGAAACTTGTTCGGAAAAAAAGAGATATCTGCAATAAGTACAGGAAGCATGGAGGAGATGAGGGGCTCGAGGAATATAAAGAAAGTAAAATCAATCTTAATAAAGAAATTAGAAAAGCTAAAATAAGATGCGAGGTTGCTTTGGCAAGTAAGGTGAAAATAAATCCGAAGGGTTTTGATAGCTATATAAGTAGTAAAAGGATAGTGAGGGATAAAATTGATCCCTTAGAGAAGCAGAGTGGTCAGCTGTGTGTGGAGCCGAAAGAGATGGGGGAGATTTTGAACAGATTATTTTCTTCGGTATTCACTAAGGAGAAGGATATTGAATTCTGTAAGGTAAGGGAAACAAGTAGCGAAGTTATGGAAACTATGACGATTAAAGAGGTGCAATTATTGGCGCGTTTCAGGGATGTAAATGTGGATAAATCTCCGGGTCCTGACAGGATATTCCCTAGGACCTTGAGGGAAGTTAGTGTAGAATAGCAGGGGCTCTAACAGAAATATTTCAAATGTCATCAGAAACGGGGATGGTGCCGGAGGATTGGCGTATTGCTCATGTGGTTCCATTGTTTAAAAAGGATTCTAAGAGTAAACCTAGCAAATATAAGCCTGTCAGTTTGACATTAGTGGTGGGTAAATTAATGGAAAGTATTCTTAGGGATGGTATATATAATTCTCTGGATAACTGTTTGTCAGGTTGGAAGCCGGTGACTGGTATTGTGCCTCAGGGATCTGTACTGGGTCCAATGTTGTTTGTCATATACATTAATGATCTGGACGATGGGGTGGTAAATTGGATTAGTAAGTATGCAGATGATACTAAGGTAGGTGGCTTTGTGGATAATGAAGCAGGTTTTCAAAGATTGCCAGGAGGTTTAGGCCAGTCAGAAGAGTGGATTGAACGATGGCAGATGGAGTTTAAAGCTGTTAAGTGTGAAGTGCTACATTTTGGCAAGAATAATCCAAATAGGACATACATGTTAAATGGTAGGGCATTGAAGAATGCAGTAGAACAGAGTGATCTAGGAATAATGGTGCATAGTTCCCTGAAAGTGGAATCTCATGTGGATAGGGTGGTGAAGAAAGCTTTTGGTATGTTGGCCTTTATAAATCAGAGCATTGAGTATTCGAGTTGAGATGTAGTGTAAAAATTGTACAAGGCATTGGTAAGGCCAAATTTGGAGTACTGTGTACAGTTCTGGTCACCGAATTATAGGAAAGGTGTCAACAAATTAGAGAGAGTACGGAGGATTTATTAGAATGTTACCTGGGTTTCAGAACCTAAGTTACAGGGAAAGGTTGAAAAAGTTACGTCTTTATTCTTTGAAGCGTAGAAGGCTGAGGTGGGAGTTGACAGAGTTATTTAAATTTATGAGAGGATAGATAGAGTTGATGTGTATAGACTTTTTTAGATTGTGAGTTGGGGAGATTCAAACAAGAGGACATGAGTTGAGAGTTAGTGGGCAAAAGTTTAAGGGTAACACGAGGGGGAATTTCATTGCTCAGTGAGTGGTAGCTGTGTGGAATGAGCTTCCAGTAGAAGTGGTAGAGGCAGGTTCGGTATTGTCATTTAACGTAAAATTGGATAGGTATATTGACAGGAAAGGAATGGAGGGTTATGGGCTGTCTGCGGGTCAGTCGGACTAGGTGAGAGTAAGCGTTCGGCACGGACTAGAAGGGCCGAGAGGGGCTGTTTCCGTGCTGTAATTGTCATACGGTTATGTGGTAAATATGTTGTTCACCGTAAGTGACAGTTGTAAAACTTTAAACTCTGTGCCGGAATTTAGTTCAATCAGGAATGAAACCTGATATCGAAAGGCATGGGCGATAAGAGCTATGAATGGAGACAATCTTCAGTTGGCGGCATCCAAATATTGCGGACGTGTTGCAGGTAAAAGCAAGTGAAGAACTATTTGCATTTTAATTGTATTTACAGAGTCGGTGAGTGGGGTTGCCGTGGTGACCAATGATTCCACTCCCCTGGAAAACCTCGACAACATCGCACTGAGTTGTGACGCGTCGGGCACTGTTCAGACACGGACATGGTTCAAGGATAACCAACCCATCCAGGAAAACGACTGAATATTTACATCTTTCGGCAACTCGAAACTGACTGTAATCACTGTGAACAGAAACGACACAGGGACGTACAAGTGCATCGCCAGCAACTCTTTCAGCGGTGGCGCTGGAGAGACGTACGTGCAAGTTTACTGCGGCTGCACAGGTAAATAACAACATTCATATTTTTTATATCGGTAAGCACTATAACAAACATATTTTCGCAATGTATAGATGGGTCAAAGAAGGTCCGAATTTTACCGGAGCGTCTAGTTGTTTAAAATATTGTTTTAAACCTGAAAATGCTCTGTCAGTCCCTGGTGTACAACGGGAACAATCTCCAGCAGACAGGGCAGGAACTCACCCTTGTGTCTGTGACAATGGGAACAATCTCCTGCAGACAGGGCAGGAACTCACCCTTGTCTCAGCGACAATGGGAACAATCTCCTGCAGACAGGGCAGGAACTCACCCTTGTGTCAGTGACAATGGGAACAATCTCCTGCAGACAGGGCAGGAACTCACCCTTGTCTCAGTGACAATGGGAACAATCTCCGGCAGACAGGGCAGGAACTCACCATTGTGTCAGTGACAATGGGAACAATCTCCTGCAGACAGGGCAGGAACTCACCCTTGTCTCAGCGACAATGGGAACAATCTCCTGCAGACAGGGCAGGAACTCACCCTTGTCTCAGTGACAATGGGAACAATCTCCGGCAGACAGGGCAGGAACTCACCATTGTGTCAGTGACAATGGGAACAATCTCCTGCAGACAGGGCAGGAACTCACCCTTGTGTCAGTGACAATGGGAACAATCTCCTGCAGACAGGGCAGGAACTCACCCTTGTGTCAGTGACAACGGGAACAATCTCCTGCAGACAGGGCAGGAACTCACCCTTGTGTCAGTGACAACGGGAACAATCTCCTGCAGACAGGGCAGGAACTCACCCTTGTGTCAGTGACAACGGGAACAATCTCCTGCAGACAGGGCAGGAACTCACCCTTGTGTCAGTGGCAATGGGAACAATGACTAGTGATGTGTCACGGGGATCAGAGCTGGGTCCATTGTTATTTGTCATCTATCTCAATGATCTGGATGAGAATGTGGCAAATTGGATCAGCAAATTCGCTGATGATACAAAGATTGGAGGTGCAGTGGACAGTGAGGAAGGTTTTCAAAGCTTGCAGAGGGATTTGGACCAGTTGGAGGAATGGGCTGAAAAACGGCATATGGAGTTTAATGCGTACATGTGTGAGGTATTGCACTTCCGAAGGTCAAATTAAGGTAGAACATACAATGCAAATGGTAGGACACTGAGGGGGGCAGTAGAGCAGAGGGATCTGGGAGTACAGATACAAAATTCCCTAAAAGTGACGTCACACGAAGATAGGGTAGTAAAGGGAGCTTTTGCTACATTTGCCTTTATAAATCAAAGTATAGAGTATAAGAGTTGGAATGTAATGGTGAGGTTGTATAAGAAATTGGTGAGACCGAATTTGGAGTATTGTATGCAGTTTTGGTCACCTAATTACAGGAAGGATATTAATAAGTTTGAAAGAGTGCAGAGAAGGTTTACAAAGATGTTGCCGGGACTTGAGCAACGGAGTTACAGAGAAAAGTTGAATAGGTTAGGACTTCCCTGGAGCGGAGGAGAATGAGAGGTGATTTGATAGAGATGTATAAAATTATGATTGGTATAGATAGAGTGAATGCAAGCAGACTTTTTCCACTGAGGCTAGGGGAGAAAAAAAAAACAGAAGTCATGGGTTAAGGGGGAAGGGGGAAAAGATTAAATGGAACACAAAGAGTGGTGGGAGTGTGGAATAAGCTGCCAGATGAAGTTGCAGATGCGGGCTGACTTTTGACATTTGAGAAAATCTTGGACAGTTATATGGGTGAGACGGGTTTGGAGCGATATGGCCCAGGTGCAGATCAGTGGGACTAGGCAGAAAAATGGTTCGGCACAGCCAAGAAGGGCCGAAAGGCCTGTTTCTGTGCTGTGATGTTCTAAGATTCTATAAAATCCATTTGACACCGAAAAAGACGGGTTTGCGCAATGTAAGATACATATTTGTTGTTTTTTTGTGTGTGTGTTAGCCCCAGAAACAGGCGACAATTTCACCCTAGGCGCTGCCGCGATCGTGGGCATTGTACTGGGTTCTCTTGCCGGAGGACTGATCGGCGGAGTCTGCGCATGGTTATTCGCAAGGAAAATTGGCGGGTAAATGCCCTTTTCTCCGAATATCGCTTCTTCTTCTAATTATTGCGGGAGATCTTTATTTTGCAGAAGTGGGATATTGGAAGGTTTAACGGGAACCGATGACCGAAGCAATTTACACAAGCCGGAGCTGGAGGAAACTGGCGAGTCGGGCATTACTGGTGGGGAACATGAACCGACGGCCTTTGTGGAAGGAGATTGACTGACATCAGTGGCTGGGAAGTTGTTGGAATCTATAGTTAGGGTTGAGATTAGGGAGTACCTGGAGGCACACGACAAGATAGGCTAAAGCCAGCATGACAAACCCTTTTGAGGAAATTACCAGCAGTGTAGACAAAGGAGATAAAGTAGATGTGGTTAATTGGATTTTCCGAAGGCCTTTGACAAGGGGCCACTCATGAGGCTGCTCACCGAGTTAAGAGCCAATGGAACAGCAGGGAAGTTACTAGTGTGGGTGGAGCATTAACTGTTCGGCAGAAAACAGAGAGCGGGAATAAAGGGATCCTATTCTGCCTGGCTGCTGATTACTAGTGGAGATCCACAGGGCTCGGTGCTAGGACCGCTACTTTTCACGATGTATGACAATGATGTGGGCTAAGGGATTCATAGATCTGCGGCTAGGTTTGCCCTTGATACAAAGAGACGTGGATGAACCGGTAGCGTTCAGGAAACAGAGAGCCTGCAGAGAGAGTTTAGGGTAATTGGCAAAGAAGAGGCAAATGAAATATGATGTGGTAAAGTGTACGTTCATGCACTTTGGTGGAAGAAATAAACGGGCAGACTATTATTTAGATGGCAAGAGAATTCAAAATCCAGTGATGCAAATAGACTTGGGAGTCCTTGTGCGAGATACCCTAAACGTTAACCTCCAGGTTGAGTCGGTGGTGAAGAAGGTGAATGCAATGTTTGTACTCAATTCTAGAAGTATAGAATATAAGAGCAGGGATGTGATGTTGAGGCTCTATAAGGCATTCGTGAGTCCACACTTGGAACATTGTGTGCAGTCTTGGGCTCCTTATTTTTATAAAGGGTGTACTGACATTGGAGAGGGTTCAGAGAGGATTCACGAGAATGATTCCAGGAATGAAAGGGTTACCGTTTGAGGAAGGTCTGGGCTGCATTCCCTGGAGTTCAGGGGAATGAGGGGGGATCTCATAGAAACATTCCGAATGTTGAAAGGCCTGAACAGTTTAGATATGGCAAAGTTATTTCCCATGGTAGGGGAGTCTAGGACAAGAGGGCACGACTTCAGAATTAAGCACGTCCTTTTAGATCCGGGATGCGGAGAAATTACTTTCATCAAGGGGGATAAATCTGTGGAATTTGTTGCCACGAGCGGCTGTGGAGGCCAAGTCATTGGGTGCATTTAAGACAGAGATGGACAGGTTCTTGATTAACCAGGGTATCAAAGGGTATCGGGTGAAAGCAGGGGACATGGGACGACTTGAAGAATTGGATCAGCCCAGGGTTAAATTGCGGAACAGACTCGCTGAGCCGAATGGCCCACTTCTGCTCCTATCTCTTATGTTCTTACAGTCTTTCGGTGGGATGAACGAGGCTGAAAGATATTGATAAAGGGCAGTGTTGTAAACGGGAACAGGATCAGGGGAACAAGAGTTTATCTTCCCAAGGACATGTTAAATTGATCAGCACTTCCGGAATTATCCCACAGATCAGGGGTCACCTGTGGTCAGAATTAGCATTGAGCTTTCCCCCTGAAATGGGAACATTTGACTGAAAGACACTTTCCCCTGGAAAACGGTGATCCAATTGGACAAAGCAATTCTTTCTCTGTGAAACCCATTGTGGTCACTGTTGTTGCGATCGAGCAGGCCTGGAACCGGGCACCCGATAACCGGGACAGTATCAAGGAGTAACCGGGCAGAATGCAATGGAATGATTGGAGCCGTTCTCACTCTGTGTATCAGCGCAGGAAAGTCAACTCCTCCGGAATTCATGTTTTGAATATTGTTTCTGTTCATTCAGGATCAAAGATCCCCCACAATCCCAATACGACACGAGCATCGATTCCGGACGGAACAGTGAGTGAATTGCATTTCATATGTTCTGTTACTGGGCCCCTGGAAATCTCAGCACTTCATTTAGATATGGGAGTTCCTAGTGCACAGAATCTGCAGGGTTTCATCCGAGAGAATGGTCACGAATAATGTTGCTTGGGTTGTTGGGTTGTCCGGTTAAATAAGTAAATATTTTCAACACAGGATTACAATATCATTGGCGGGGCGGTATGGTATTTCCCTTTCTGTATCTGACCTAAATTATTGGTCGTCTATACAGGGGGTGACCGGTTTCTGGCGTTTGTGGGAATGTAGTTCGTGCTGTCGCTGGCATTTTGTTTTGTGGCCGCATTGACATCCGCTGTATTAACAACGGCACATGATGCTCTTCACCGCTGTGACGTGTCTGTACTGTTCCCGCAGGCACCTTGGATACAAACACCGTGAACTCATCGGGAACCTATGAAAATCTCTCAAGGAATGAACAGGTTGGATTTTTGTATTATGTTTATGATCTCAGTCATTGTTTCAAAGATAAGAAGGTAAGTAATGTGATGGGTCGCGTCCGAGCAGCAATGAATGTGAAGATTGATACTCGGGGTTTACACGTGGAGAGACAGAATACAATTGTCGAGCGCAAGGTTAAACGTCACAATATAAATCTTTAATTTCTCTTTCCAGGGCGCAAGGCACAATGCACAAGATGGAAACTCCACTTACACGGTGAGGGAATTATTTGCGTCTCTCCCTTTTTGAAGTAATTGTTTCCACTTCACACAGTAAGAAACAGACCCTGAAGTGAGACATTCGACAGCGATAATGACGTCGAAGAGGCGGCAATGGGGGCCGCAGAAATGGCGGATGAACTCATGAAGTATCATGTGTTAGTCTGGACTGTGGAGCACAACCTGGTCCCTCTGTCCCACGGTCTTTCCGAGCCGATTTGTTACATGTGTCTACGTCCTTTTCGGAGTTCTTTCAATTCTCCTCCCTCACAGACTGCGTTTGTTATTAACTTTTGCTAATCACAATGATTTATTTCCGTTTAACAGGGACTGGTTCTGGGGGATCGATCTGTTTACAGTGATGTGAAGAGGTAAGTGAGCAGAACACGAGGCTGTCGATGAAAAATGTGACTTGCAAAGGGGACATGTCCATTATTGCCAAGCCGATGAGTTGAGCAGAGCCCCGGCTGTGCGTGCTGCCAAGTTACCCAGTGATTAACAGATGAGAGACATGTAACACTGTGGGACTGGGGTCAGGCGTCGGCGGGCAGCAAACATTGTTATTCAGAGGAATAATGGTCCTGGGCCTGTGGCCTTGCGAAACAGATAAATTGTCTGCAAATTCTCTTTGACACCAAAGAAGTAAATATCGCCCGTATTTGATCTCACCATCTTTATTTCCTTCCAGTTGCCGAGAGAGCCAACATGAATTGTTTATTTATTCCGTCAGATGACGTCACTGTTGAATAGAAGAGGACGGTTGGCCGGGAATTCACACATGAGAAGGACAACCATCGTGGAAGAAGCCACCGTGCCACACGTCTCTTACTTTTTATATACGACCGTTATCCGTGTCTCCGGCATCTCTCTCTCGAGTGCCACATCTTCACTCCGAGACATCACTGAAGGGTGTGACACATTTTTTTATCGTAGCGGCTTAGTTCTCTCACTTCAACCTAGACTCCTCCAGCCCATGATAGGCAGCCTCACGCTTTCACCAACCTTTGCCCTCTCAACTTTGCTCTGCGTTACGATCTCAATAAACTCATTGTCCACATTATAGGCGGTTCAGTTTCTAAAGACATGTTTCGCACAGATCTGCAAAGTAGCAGTGTGTGACTCTCAACCTTCAGACAAGCCTCTATTTTCTCTTGTCCGGGAGACTGGTGCAGCGGCTGAAACGGTCACGTGACAATAATTCCAATGATTCCGCCCTTCCCGTCCCGGCTCTTCGTATCAGCAAGTTATAAGAATTAGCTCACTGAATAGTGAGCGATATGATGTGAGTCTCGTCTTATCCAGCAACCAGATTTTTATCCGTGACATCCAGCCCTATTTGTTTTGGGATCATTCTCCAATGTTAAAAAGTTTCAAAGGTAGAATCTAATGTCAGAAAATCGTATACTTGTGTACAGCCGATTGGAACACGCCCTCTGATACATAATGCATAGCTTTGCTCTCTGTATATTCAACTTTCTCATCCACGATTTCACCGCTGAATTATTTAATTGTTTCCCAACACTCACCAATTCCGCCTTCCCGGCACCTTCTAATGACCCCGAAGTCGGGTTCTTTAGAAATTTGTCTATTTCCATCTTTTCTGGTTTCCCGCCTGGTTATCCACGCAACTAGATCAGTTAAGGGACTTTTATCCCGATTCACTGGCACCCAAATTTATTTATCAATCCCGGACGAGCCCCCAATTTGTTAGTACCCCGTAACTGTGTGTCTAACCAGCAGAGAAAGAAGAATTTGTTGGAGTCTGGTGGTACTATACTAAAGGTGTTTGTTAATAAAAAATAAGCAAAAAACCATATCAATAATGCAAATAAACATATAAAACAAGTTAACAGTAATAAACCTTAAAGTGTAGGAATAATAATAATCAATAATAAACAAGCTATCGATCTCTAGCGGTAAATAAATTGTCATAGAAAAGTATAAAGTTCAGTTCAGTTCATGAGTGCTTATGTCGTTATGGTTGTTGTATTGTAATCGTTGGAGAGAGAGAGAGAGAGAGAGAGAGAGAGAGAGAGAGAGAGAGAGAGAGAGAGAGAGAGAGAGAGAGAGAGAGAGAGAGAGAGAGAGAGAAAGAGAGAGAGAGAGAGAGAGAAAGAGAGAGAGAGAGAGAGAGAGAGAGAGAGAGAGAGAGAGAGAGAGAGAGAGAGAGAGAGAGAGAGAGAGAGAGAGAGAGAGAGAGAGAGAGAGAGAGAGAGAGAGAGAGAGAGAGAGAGAGAGAGAGAGAGAGAGAGAGAGAGAGAGCGGGATGTAACAGCTACAATCCGGCAAACCTTATTTTGCTTTCTTAATCTGTCGGATCGGTGTGGTCATTCAGTTGTGACCTCTTCGTCCTTCTGCTAGACCGTTCTTCTGTGATAGACTTGTCACTCTGGCATGTGTGGACACACACACAAGTCCCCACCGGCCCTGCTTTGACACTGTGAGCTTTACTGACCGATCTCCTGGTTCGGTCTCAGGTGCCCCCACCTTTCCTGTGGGTTCCAACACTCAATCAGTGTCCACTGGTGTGTCTCCTGGTGTGTCTGAAGGGTGTCTCTCCAGACCTGACTTTTATCCCTACTCACCGGGTCTCAGCTCTCAATCAAATTTGAATGACTGTGTCCATCAAACCAGCACACTCCAGCTGTCCACTGAGGAATGTTAATGAGCAAAATGGTAGAAGATAAATAACCCTCGCAGAAGTCATAATATAGCAAATCAACAAGTCTCTCTCCCCTCTCCTATCTTTATCAGATGTTCTTGCATAAGCGGGAAACTTTCCCGTGTATTTTGCTGCGTTAATTTTACCCGCTACCTTCACAAGCCCTCCAGGGCCTGCTGCAGTGAAGCATCCCCACAGCATGACGCAGCCACCACCATGCTTCACGGTAGGGATGTTGTTTTTTTGATGATATGTCTTGTTCGGCTTAGGCCAAGCGTAGGATTTTGTCTGATGGCCGAAAAGGCTTATTCTGGTTTCATCAGATCAGAGAAACATCTTCCAGCTGACATCAGCGTTTCCCACATGCCTCCTGGGAATCTCCAGCCGAGATTCCATGTGGGTTCCTGTCAACAGCGGCTTTCTCTTTGCCAGCCTCCCATAAAGCTGCGACCGGTGAGGCACCCGGGCAACCGTTGTTGTGTGCCCAGTCCCTCCCATCCCGGATACCGGAGCTTGTTACTCCTCCAGAGTTGTCATGGGTCTCTTGGTGGCCTCTCTCACTCGTCCCCCTCTGGCATGGTCACTCAGTGTTTGCGAGCAGCCCGCTCTAAGCAGATTAACAGCTGTGCCATATTCTTTCCATTTCTTAATGATTGACTTCATTGTCCTTCAAGAAGTATTCAGTGACATGGACGTTTTCATGCTTCAATATCCTGACTGGTGATTGTCAATCACCTTTCCAGGTGTTGCTTGGAGTATTCCTCAGTGTTCATGATGTAGTTTTTGCCGGGATCCTGATCTACAGCAGCCGGACTTTCCAGATACAGATACAATTGATTTTACTAGAATCAATTGAAACACTTTTCACTGAACAGGGTGATCTCAAATTAACTAATCATGTGACTTCAAAAACCAATTGGCTGCACCTGTGATGATTGATGGTGGGAAAGTACTGAATATTTATGAAATGAATTATTTTGTGCTTTATATTGGTAACTAATTCAGATCACCTTACAGGGGTTTATTTTCACTTTGATACGAAAGAGTCTTTTTCTGTTGATTTGTATCATGACAGACGAGTTCAATCCGCTGTGATTGAACGTTGTGCAGCAATAAAACACGAAACTCCTCAAAGGCGGTTGAATTCTTTTTACAGACACTGCTGTTAGTCAATTATACGTTTTTTTTTCTCATCAGATAGAATTGAACCTGTAGCAATTCATCGTCAAAGGCACATCATGCCTTACCAGCCTGATTTTTTTTTTGAGGATGTAACTAAACAGATTGATGAAGGAAGAACAGTAGATGTAGTATTTCACCAAGGCATTTGATAAGGGGCCACTTGCAAGGCCTATTGGGAACGTAAGGGTGCAGCGGATCCAAGGGGACATTACTTTGTGGCTCCAGAACTGGCTTACCCACAGAAGGCAAAGAGAGGTTGTAGACGGGTCGTATTCTGCATTGAGGTCGGTGATTTTTATTCATGACTTGGGTGAGGAAGTAGAGGGATGGGTGAGTAAATTTTCTGATGACACCTTTAATAGTTTGGGGTTGTAGTGGATAGTGCGGAGGGCTGTCAGAGGTTACAGCGGGACATTAGTAGGATGCCAAACTGGGCTGAGAAGTGGCAGATGGAGTTCAACCCAGACAGGTGTGAGGTGCTTCATTTTGGTAGGTCAAATATGATGGCAGAATATAGCATTACTGGTAAGACTCTTGGCAGTGTGGAGGATCAAGGGGATCTTGGGTTCCGAGCCCATAGGACACTCAAAGTGTTTTGACTCTGTGGTTAAGAAGCCATACGGTGAATTGGCCTTTATCAATCGTGGGACTGAGTTTAGGAGCCGAGAGGTAATATTGCAGATATATAGGACCCTTCAACCGTCTCCGGTTTCTTCCACCGTCTGAGGAGAATGAGGCACCACACAGCCGATATGTACAGACCAGGTAAAATCCTCGGTGATGTTTACATCAATAGTGGTGAGCATGTCTCCATTCCTCCTGCAATTCACGGACCGATTCTTCCCTTCTGCGACATTGAGGAAGAGGTTGCTTTAGAAACATAGAAACACAGAGAACCTACAGCACTACACAGGCCCATCGGCCCACAAAGCTGTGCCGAACGTGTCCTTACTTTAGAACTTGCTAGGCTTTGCCCAACCCCTCTACTTTTCTAAGCTCCAGGTAGCCATCCAAGAGTCTCTTAAAAGACCTTATCGTTTCCGCCACCACCGACGCCGCCGGCAGCCCATTTCACGCACTCACCACTTTCTGTAAAAAACTTACCCTCCTCTATACACCTCCTCTATACCTACTCCCTAACAACTTAGGCTCTCTCGTGGCAGCCATATCAGCCCTGGGGAAAAGCCTCTGACTACCCACACGATCAAAGTCTCTCATTATCTTGTCCACCTCTGTCAGGTCACTTCTTCGGGGACAAAAGGCCGAGTTCACTCAACCTATTCTCATAAGGCTTGCTCCCTAATCCAGGCAACATCCTTGTAAATCTCCTCCGCACCGTTTCTATGGCTTTCACATCCTTCCTGTAGTGAGGCAACCAAAACTGAGCACAGTTCTCCAAGTGGGGTCTGGCCAGGGTCCTATATTGCTGCAACTTTACCTCTCGGCTCTTAAACTCAATCCCACGACTGATGAAGGCCAATGCACTGTATGCCTCTTTAACCACAGAGTCAACCGGCGTAGCAGCTTTGAGTGTCCTATGCACTTGGACCCCAAAATCCCTCTGATCCTCCACACTGCCAAGAGGCTTAGCATTAATGCTATATTCTGACATCATATTTGAACTACCAAAGTGAACCACCTCACACTTATCTGGGTTGAACTCCATCTGCCACTTCTCAGCCCAGTTTTTCATCCTACCAATGTCCCTTTGTATCCCCTGACAGCCCTCCACACTATCGACAACAACCCCAACCTTTGTAGTCATCAGCAAATTCACCAACCCATCCCTCCACTTCCTCATCCAGGTCATTTATAAAATTCACAAAGAGTAGGGGTCCCAGAACAGATCCCTGAGGCACACCACTGCTCACCGGCCTCCATGCAGAATGGGACCCGCCTACAACCACTCTTAGACTTCTGTGGGGAAACCAGTTCTGGTTCCTCAAGGTCTACTTATGCCTCCTTATTTTCTCAATAAGCTTGGCATATGGTACATTATCAAATGCCTTGCTAAAATCCCCCTTCCTCCTGTCGGATCTCTCTTCCCCATTCCTCTTCCTCCTGTGGCATTACTCTCTCCCACACACTTCCTCCTGTGGCATCCCTCTTCCCATCCCCCTTCCTGCTGTCCGATCCCTCTTCCCCATTCCTCTTCCTCCTGTGGCATTACTCTCTCCCACACACTTCCTCCTGTGGCATCCCTCTTCCCATCACTGTTCCGCCATCTATTTAGCCGCCCACGCCAGATTTCCACTGTGGCTCTTTTTCCCGCCATTCTATCCTGACCTCTCACGTCAGGAAGGTTTTTTTTTCCTGAACGTTAGAGAATGTGTGGAGCCTATAAGGTCACACCGACAGACGAAATTACTGACATTTGGTGAATACCGTGGAGCTGGTCAGTGAGGGACATTGACAGTGATGGGACTGAAGGGTTTAATGTTTCCTGAAATATCCGAGTGAGAGTAATACCCCCCAGACCCGCGGTTTGAATCACTTTGTTCATCAATTTGTCTGTTTGTGTTTAGAATTGTGGGCAAAAACCTGGGAGATTCAGGAGTGAAACTGGCGTCTGCGGCTCTGAGGAACCCGGAGTGTAAAATACTGAAACTGGAGTAAGTACCAGAATGTGGCAGATTGTGCTTACAGTCGCTAGGTGCCTGACACTGAACATTAATGTGATCACTAATTGTGTTACTGATAAACACTGGGGATTTGTACCGTCTCCTGTCTCTCTGTGTCCTTCACCCTCACTCTCTCTCATCTCCAGGCTGAGGGATGTCGGTCTCACAGATTCTGCTGCCGAGGATCTCGTCTCCGCTCTCAGTACAAACCCATCACTTACGGATCTGAGACTGGCATCAAACTCGCTCACAGACGGATCTGTGCCCGCTCTCCGCCGCCTCATACTGACCCTCCCGAGTCTGAAGCGGATCCTATGAGTGTTTGTGTTAATGTTCAATGTGCTATAATATCAGCGGATCTGCAGGTTTTCTGGTGATATTTGTCTGTGAGCGTTGTTGAAACATTAACCCCGGTCCCCTGTTACTGACACTGTTGTGTGATCTGTTTATTTCATCTTTGTTCTTCCATCTGTTTCAGACTGACGAGTAATTAATTCAGTGAGACTGGAACTGAAGTTTTGCCCGGATACCAGAGCCGGAGGTCTTGTGTGACTGTGATCTTCCGAATGTGTGAAAAATCCTCATCGACGGGACGGGGACATTTTGGCCGACTTCCTGGAATCGCCTTTAATGGCAGCCTTCCCCTTTAAGGGCCACGCTTCAGGTAATTCCCAACTTCTGAAACGACGCTGGCTCCAGCCGAGTAAGAGGTGGCCCCACACCCACGTGACTCCGCCGCCTGTCCGGTGACGCTGCATCCGCCGTGTTGTTTGCTCTCGGGAGATCAGGCGGAATTTCACACACAGGAAGAGCCCGGGGGGCCGGTGCTCAGACTCAGAAACCAGTATCCGGTTGTGGGATTATCCGGGGAGAGAATCTTTTTGCGCACTTTGGGCCGAGGACGCTGCATTCGACAGTCTGGCCAATATAATGACGTTAAATTGGCAAATCCATCGGCAGTGACCCTGGATCAGCAGCGATCTCGGACACGGCCCTGAAGTGTGATTTTCTGACCGCCGGTTCCCGGATGCGGAGTGTCGGTGAGAAACGGGACTGAGGATTCAACCTGTCACTCGTTGTCGCCGGACAGTTAATTGTGTGTGACT
Organism: Hypanus sabinus; assembly: GCF_030144855.1. Classification (NCBI taxonomy): domain Eukaryota; kingdom Metazoa; phylum Chordata; class Chondrichthyes; order Myliobatiformes; family Dasyatidae; genus Hypanus; species Hypanus sabinus. The sequence continues at coordinate 99,854 of NW_026779429.1, forward strand.
GTGGGGGAATCGGGGGCAGCTTATTCATTCCCGCTCGTCCACGCGCTCTCCTTGCTCCCTCGCCCACTCTCCTTACTCCCTCGCCCACTCTCCTTTCTCTCTCGCCCACTCTCCTTGCTCCCTCGTCCACTCTCCTTGCTACCTCGTCCACTCTCCTTTCCCCCTCGCCCATTCTCCTTTCTCCCTCGCCCACTCTCCTTGCTCCCTCGTCCACTCTCCTTTCCCCCTCGCCCATTCTCCTTTCTCGCTCGCCCACTCTCCTTGCTTCCTCGCCCACTCTCCTTTCTCTCTCGCCCACTCTCCTTTCTCCCTCGCCCACTCTCCTTGCTCCCTCGCCCACTCTCCTTGCTCCCTCGTCCACTCTCCTTTCTCCCTCGCCCACTCTCCTTGCTCCCTCGCCCACTCTCCTTACCCGCCTCATCCAAGCGCATCTGTGCGCCGACCCTCCGCTTCCACCCCGGACCCCTCCATGTTCCATCTAAACATCTCTAAAATTCCCTACTGCATCTGTCTCAACCGGCATCCCCTGCAGTGAATCCGAGGCACACACCGCAGTCTGTTTTGAAAAAAATACGCAAACTGTCTCATCTCCTTTGAATAATTCCATTTTATCTTAAATTTCTGACCCCTGCTATTTGACATTGCAAAAGATATACCCACCGTCCACTCCAGGTGTGCCTGAAAATCCTCTATTAGATCAACCGACAGCCTCCAAGCTTGCCCGAAGCTCTCGTTATAGCACATGCACTTTGATCCAAGGCTGTATCCTGCTAAATTTCGTCTGCATCCTCCGCAAAGTCGCGACATCTTTCCTGCATCTCCTCCTTCCGCAGCCGGTCTTGGGACCGTCCATGACGGAATTGCTTATAATCAGCTCCTGAGCAGCGACGGTGCCTGGGCCCTCAGATGAGAAGTCCAGTGTTCCGCGGTGTGAGATCGCCCATCGCTGCCAATACAACGGACTGGAGCGCCACCGACTGGCCGAACAGCGATGGTGCGGCTGCAATCGAAGTCCGGAGCGACCATCACTGTCAAGCTGGGAGAGAAATTAGCGAACTGGTCTTCACCGCAAGAAACCGAGCGTTTAATGCTTTCCTTTCCCTCTAAGCTCTGTTCGCTTGAATGTTTGGGAACTACCGACCTATTTCAGAGTCTCTCTCTCCGCGCTTGGCCATATTCGAAGGAAGTGATAGGTGACGCCATTTTTAAGCTCTGACCTGAGAATCACCTTTCTGAGATAGCGGCCCCATCCGGATTTCAGGCCACACCGGTTAGTCTCCCGATACAGTGACACCATCCGAACTCCGAGACACTGCAGGCCAGTCATGATATGTGCACTACTGCGACCCCTAGCGCGTCAAGCGTGGGTGACAGCGATAAAACAAAAAGACGGACAGATATGTCATATGAAGGGAGTGAATTCACCCAGGATTGAAGGTGAAACTGTTGGTGGATTGGTGGATAACTGTTTGTCAGGATGGAGGTTGGTGACCAGTGGTGTGCCTCAGGGATCCGTATTGGGTCCAATGTTGTTTGTCATATACATTAATGATCTGGATGATGGGTTGGTAAATTGGATTAGTAAGTATGGAGATGATTCTAAGATATGTGGCGCTGTGGATAATGAAGTAGGTTTTCAAAGCTTGCCGAGAGATTCAGGCCATTTAGAAGAGTGGGCTGAAAGATGGCAGATGGAGTCTAATGCTAATAAGTGTGAGTTGCTACATTTTGATATGAATAAACCAAATAGGACGTACTTCGTAAAAGGTGCATTGAGGAATGCAGCAAAACAGAGTGATCTCGGAATAATGGTGCATAGTTCCCTGAATGTGGAATCTCACGTGGACCTGGTGATGAAGAAAGCTGTTGGTATGCTGGCCTTTGTAAAACACAACATTGAGTTTAGGAGTTGGGATGTAACGTTAAGATTCTACAAGGCATTGGTAAGGCCATATTTGGAGTATTGTGTACAGATCTGGTCACCGAATTATAGGAAAAATAACAACAAAATAGACAGAGAAGATTTACTAGAATGTTACCTGGGTTTCACCACCCAGTTACAGGGAAAGACCTAACAAGGTAGGTCGTTATTCTTTGGAGCGTAGAAGGTTGAGGGGGACTTGATCGAGGTATTTAAAATAATGGGAAGATAGATCGAGTTGACGTGGATAGGTTTTTTTCCATTGAGAGTAGGGGAGATTCAATCAAGAGGACATGATATGAGAGTTAGGAGGCTAAAGTTTAAGGGTAACACGAGGGGGAATTTCTTTACTCAGAGACTGGTCGCTGTGTGGAACAAGCTTCCAGTAGAAGTGGTAGAGGCAGGTTCGGAATTGTCATTTAAAGGAAAATTGGATAGGTATATGGACAGGAAAGGAATGGAGGGTTATGCGCTGAGTACAGGTCTGTGGGACGAGGTGTGAGTAAGCATTCGGCATGGATTAGAAGGGCCGAGATGGCCTGTTTCCATACTGTAATTGTTATATGGTTATCGATATTGTTAATCAATACATTAGCAAGCTAACACCAGTGGTGGCAGTTCCAACAACAATTGATCAGTTGATTGGCAATCTCCTGAGAGACATTCAGTGCTCAGCCGACTCTGTCGCTGTAAATGAAGAACTGAAAGTGTTTCAAACATTTAAATCGTCATTGTCTACACCTGAATTAAGAATCACTGCTACAGATAAACCACTTATCCGAGACGTTAACGATAAACACAGGATGGAAGTGACACAGGAAAATATAGTCTGAGACCCTGTTTCCATTTATGTTGCGGAAATCTACAATCCAGCACAATACAGCTTGATATCTTCCTGAATGAACACTAGGGGGCAGCATCAACCCCTCCTTGGACGCCGCAGCACATATTCTCCCGAGGTAGCGCACCAAATCTATGGCAGTTTCTTCTTCTGCCAGAGATTTCATTCTGCACAGTGATGGCCCCTCAATGATTGAAAGAGTAATTTCAATGGCTGGAGTGGGCTGCTGTTTCCGGATGTGAAATAGTGACTTCAGGAAACATGGTTCCCGTTACCTCAGTGCAACGGGCAGAACTAAAGACAGGGTCGGAACTCCAATCAAGAACGGCCAAGCAGAACAAGAACTCATAAGTGACACAAAACTGCCGTCAGAAATTGACAGTCAAAAGCCACTCCAAAAAGAATAATGCGGAGTGGCGTGGAAATGACTCCGCGGGTAAGGGTGAGAAACGTGTAGCACGGGGAGGGGTAAACGATGGTAGGGTCCTCATTATTAACTGTATGTTAACTGCATATATAAAATGGCTTCTCTGCAGGGTTATAATGAAGTGTTTTTTTTTGTGGGTAACTGATGAGGTAATGCTCTGTTTAGTCGGAATGTTTGGGTTATAATTGATAACGCAGCAACGAACCGACGGTACCAAAGTTGTTCCATTGCCAACACCCCATAAGCTTTCTTAACTACCCTGTCTACCTGGGAGGTAACTTTCAGGGATCTGTGGACATGTCCCCTGCCGCTTCTCCACACTACCTGGTAGCCCGCCATTTACTTTGTACTCTGCCTTGGAGTTTGTCCTTCCGAAGTGCACACCTCACACTTCCCCGGGTTGAACTCGGGTCCCCCTTTGATCAGCTACTGTTGGTGAAGCTGCGTGCGAGGATTCGCAGGACAGCGGGAAGATCGACGACACCTGTTTACTGGCGTTCCCCCTGTCGTGGGTTTCGCCTTGGGTTACAAATATCTCCCTCAACACAACAGAATCAGCTCTGCATTGGAACTGAACCGAACTTTCTAACATCCCATCGTCAGACTGTAACCATTACCAGCTGAGCTTGTCTTTGTTTGGCGAACTTTATCTGTACTCCTATGTCCGCATAATGCTGCTAACCTTTGATTACCTGGTTAATTTACTATATTTAGCAGTTACTAATAAAATAGTGACTGTTAACCGCAAACTAAAGTGCGTCCTATTGCTGCTGATAGTTTTACAGGGTTGCGAGCATGTAACAGGTACTCT